>NW_006775372.1:2762502-2785067 GCF_000442215.2 Lipotes vexillifer
GGAGCACAGGCTCCGGACGCGCAGGCTCAGCGGCCATGGCTCACGGGCCCAGCCGCTCCACGGCATGTGGGATCTTCCCGGACCGGGGCACGAACCTGCGTCCCCCGCATCGGCAGGCGGACTCTCAACCACTGCACCACCAGGGAAGCCCCCCTCAAAATATTTTGAATGGGCACATGATTTTGAAAACCAGAACCAGAGTACTCACGAATGTATCTGTTTTAGCGTAAGACTGAGCGTATTAGGCGAGTGTCCATCCTCAGTGGCAGAGTGCTTTTGTTCTTATCACTTCCTTTGCCACAGTAGAGTTTGGACCACCACGTTTCCCTCTCTGTGGTCGGAGCATGTAGGCTTGGAGCGGCGTCCTCTGTCTGGTAAGACCCCTGCAGACAGGTGAGAGATTTAGAGTCTCACTTATGTGGTAGCACCAAGCTCACAACCACAATTCCATTTCCAAGACCGAAGGGAGTAAGTCACAGGCATTGCCTGTGTTCACCCCATTTCACAACCAGACCTTTTGTAAATTTATGTAATGCATCAACCCACTGGGTGAAATGAACTGGCTCCACCTGGCATATGGTTGATTTTCAAGGAACTTGCCAAAACCTTGTTAGATGGTTTTAACTGCATCTTCTGAGTAAATGGTAGAAATAAATGCAGTAGAAAGCTAGAGGTTGGCCTAGTGCTAGTGTATCCACTAGGGTATATTATGAAAACTGAGAGTAGATTTCAGAACAAATTCCTGGCCATGCTTACAAAATAAATGAAGGTTGGAAAGAGACATATGACTTGATACTGCTGTTTTTAAATGAAGTGAATTTAAAGTTGTTATGTTATATTACTTCTAAGCAATTTTGAAAAAAAAATATAATTGGCTAGCTGTTGACAATCATTATCTGGTATATGGCCTTCTGTATTTACTAATTTGTTGCTTTGTATGTATTCTGTATTTATCAAAGTCTGTTAATTTATGTTTTCATTTTATGTTATCATAATACCCATGGGAAACATTTAATAATTGCATAACATACCATCTTATGTTTTTACTTACATATTTTTCTGTGGCTGGACGTTTTTCTCTTTAGCTAATAATTCCTCTTTTGACTAAGAGTTGACAAATTTTTTTGATGCTTGTTGATGTTTGTTAATATTGGTATTCTTCTGGTAATTATTTGGTAATTTGGTATTATTATAGCCTTTTAACTTTAATATCCTTAGGATAAATTTCCAAATGTGAAATTTTCAAATAAAGACATATTCGTATTTTAGGTACTTGACACATAATGCCAAAAAGCCTACCAAATTACAATTTATATCCAGTGCACACACTCAAATAAGAGACAGTCTTAACTTCTAAAACACTTTTAACTTTAACCAGTGGAAAGCCTGGACTTTTTTTTTTTTTTTTTTATAATATGTGTTCCTTTCAGTAGTGAGTTGAATACTTTCTTATACATTTTTAAAGCCACTTTATTGAGGTATAATGGGCATGTAAAAAGCTGTGCTTATTTAATGTATATAGCTCAATGAGTTTGGGGATAAGCATACACCCGTGAAACTGTCACTGCCATGAAGGCCTTGGGTATACCCATCACCTCCCAAAGTTTCATCCCACCCTCCTTATTATGGGGGTGTGTGTGTGTGTGTGTGTGTGTGTGTGTGGTAAGAATACTTAACGTAAGATGTAGCTGTTGACAAATTTAAGTATGCATTAGAGTACTGTTAGCTGTAGGTACTATGCTGTATAGTAAATCTCCAGAATCTTCTCATCTTGTACAGTTGAAGCTTTGTAGCCTCTGAGCATCACTTCCTGTCTCCCCCTCCCCCAGCCTCTGGCAACCACCACTCCACTCTCTGCTTTGATGAGTTAGACTATTTTAGGTTCCACATTTAAGTGAGATCATACAGTATTTTTTAACCACACCTACTTCTCAGTTTGCGTGACGGATTTATGTTAACAAATAGAACCAGATGTCTTCTTCATAGTTGTCTCTTTGAAGATAAACTTAATTATTTGCTGCTCCATGCTAGACATTTTACAAAACACTGTTACTTGAGAATAAGAAAACTGATCACAATCAGACATGACTATATTACTATACTCCAGTGTAATTAATGAAAAGCTAATAAAACATAAATAGTAAATTGTACATAAAGAAAATGACAATTAATTGCACTCAAGCAGTGTATAGCAGGGTAAGTTTAAGTTACGTAATTATTTCAATGATACTCAAGTAATCCAAGATGTCTTGGGAATCATGTCTTCAAATTTTCTTCAAGAGTCAAGACAGGAACTTCCCTGGTGGTGCAGTGGTTAAGAGTCCGCCTGCCAATGCAGGGGACACGGGTTCAATCCCTGGTCCAGGAAGAACCCACATGCTGCAGAGCAACTAAGCTCGTGTGCCACAACTACTGAGCCTGTGCTCTAGAGCCCGCAAGCCACAACTACTGAGCCCTCGTGCTGCAACTGCTGAAGCCCATGCGCCTAGAGCCTGAGCTCTGCAACAAGAGAAGCCACCACAGTGAGAAGCCTGCGCACCACAACGAAGAGTAGCCCCCGCTCACCGCAACTAGAGAAAGGTTGCGTGCAGCAACAAAGACCCAGTGTAGTCATAAATAAATAGATAGATAGATAGATGAATAAATAAATAACATTTTGTTAACAAAAGAGTTAAGTCATATTCCTTTGAACATTTTTAAAACAACTCTTGTAAAAGTGGCTTTGGAATTCTGAAAAATGTCGTAAGTTATATGGAGACTATTCCATTCAGAGGAAAGAGTAGGAAGTGTTAGCAACAAAAATAAGGTGTTTTTTGGTTTTTTTATAAATTTATTTTATTTATTTATTTTTGGCTGTGTTGGGTCTTCGTTGTGGTGCACGGGCTTCTCATTGCAGTGGCTTCTCGTTGCGGAGCATGGGCTCTAGGCACACGGGCTTCAGTAGTTGTGGCGTGTGGGCTCAGTAGTTGTGGCTCGTGGGCTCTGGAGCACAGGCTCTGTAGTTGTGGCACACGGGTTTAGTTGCTCTGCGGCATGTGGGATTTTCCCGGACCAGGGCTTGAACCCGTATCCGGGATCCTTAACCACTGTGCCACCAGGGAAGTCCCAAAGTAAGTTTTTAATATCGGGAAATAGAGCTGTTCTTACACGTGCTCATACACGATCATTAGCAGTGAAATGTTGGGTACACGTTAATCATACTACTGTCTAGTTTGTAAAGCTGAGGCATGGAGGTAATAAGGCCTGTTAGGAGCCCACCTAGAGTCAAGGAATCCTAGAAAGTTCGAAGTAGAAGAGGCCATAGAGATTGGCTTGCTCAAGTCCTTTGTTTTAGATGAGGAAACTGAGGCCCAGAGAGGTTAAATGGCTTTCCCGGGGCCCGAATTAATTAACCCGGTTGCCAATCTAAGGAGAAACTAAAGTCACCAGCCTCTCAGTTCATTCCTTCACAGAGATATGGAGAAGCCAGAGGATATGTTGATACCAGTGTGTCCTTTGTGGGGTGATCAACTAATGAGAAAATCATAGTGGAGAAATGGATGTGGACAGTAATAAATTAAAACTTAGAAACACCGTAAGAAATATAATAAATAATAGTGTAAGAGAAAAGCTTGGAAACAGCTAATGTACTGAACCATGAATTTTGAAAGAAAGGATGATATTTTATGCATCCTTGAATTTCAAGCGCCAGGCAAAGCGCCCAACTCATCGGAAGTCCTCAAAGCTCTTGTTGAAAATGGCTTAACAGTTTCGTAAAGGGCTCATCAAGGATGGGATGAGTTGCATCATAGTTACTCTTCATCAGAAGTAGAGACTGCAACGGGCGGGTGCCAGCCACACTGGGCCGTGCAGGAAAATGCATGTGTACAGCTGATTATTTGCAGTGCCACGACTGATTTTATTTGTTTGTTTTTACTTTTTAAAGCTTTTTGTCATTGGAGCATAATTGCTTTACAGTGTGTGTTAGTTTCTGCTGTACAACGAAGTGAATCAGCTATACGTATACATATGTCCCCTCCCTCTTGGACCTCCCTCCACCCCACCCCGCTGCCACCCATCTAGGTCACCACAGAGCCCCGAGCTGAGCTCCCTGTGCTATAGAGCAGGTTCCCACTAGCTATCTGTTTTACACGTGGTAGTGTATTTATGTCAAACCTAATCTCCCAGTTCGTCCCACCCTCCCCTTCCCCTACCCCATATCCACATGTCCATTCTCTATGGCCACGACTGAATTTAAATCCCAGCTAAGTCCTGCATATCAACATGAACTGTGCCATAAAAGCCACGTCTGTTGAACATCATAAAACTTGCAATTGGGAAAACCACCCTTGACTAAAATAAATCGAGTGAAGAGAGATTTTTATGGATTCATAGGTAAGCCTGAAATATTTGGGATCCTTTTTGCCCCTGTCATCTGTGTGGAGTACAGCTCCCGCTCGAACTTGAACTTCTCTGTTCTCATGCAAGCTCATGGTCAAAGCTCAGGATGCACTGAAGTGTCTGTCAGATGCTGGTCCCCGTGGCAGCGTCTCTGCAGTCAGCTGATGATATTGTTCATGTCTGATGTATCCCAGGCGTCCTTGGGGCTCCTGCAATGGTTTGCTTTAGTAACTAGAGAGTTGAATTTTCCTTCCGTAGCAATAGCTTTCACGTGTTTTCAATAACAGAAAACAGATGCAGGTGCAGTTATCTTTTACAGTCCATAAATTTCACAGAGAACGCATTCCTTTTTTTTTTTTACCTGGCCTTTCCCTGGAAAGGCTGCCGAGGGTTTGCCAGGCCTCCAGGACCTTGCTCAGAGGTGTAACCTCTGAGCCCCGTGCAGTACACAGCAAGAGACCCAAGCCCACCCATGAGACAGTGCACCTGTTTAAACCGTCTGCGGAGCCAAGACAGAATAAATTTTTCTTGCAGGTCATTGATGCTAACAGAATAAATGGTTGGAGCTGAATTCTGCAATCAAGGCATCTGTGGGGACATAGCTGGGTCCACCCCAACTAATCTGCACAGCTAGGGCACGTTTATATGCCGAAGTCCTTTAGAAATCTCCTATCCATGAGGTCGTTTCAGAAATGAAGAAACCAAAGCTTCTGATCATACAGTGACCTGTCTCTTATGAGGTCACTGAAATATGACAGACACAACTGTAAAATGTCTTTACAGCTGCTCAGCTCAATTTTCAATTGTTAAATACGTCCATTTGGAGAAGGGCATATTCACTATATCCTAAAGAGACATTTTTTTTTTTTTCTTTTTGCGGTACGCGGGCCTCTCGCCGTTGTGGCCCCTCCCGCCGCGGAGCACAGGCTCCGGGCGCGCAGGCTCAGCGGCCACGGCTCACGGGCCCAGCCGCTCCGCGGCATGTGGGATCCTCCCGGACCGGGGCACGAACCCGCGTCCCCTGTATCAGCAGGCGGACTCTCAACCACTGCGCCACCCGGGAAGCCCTAAATAGACATTTTTTAAAGGATCTTTTTAATGCTAAAAATAAATGATCATGCCTACAGTTGAAAATCGTATGGTGGTGATATGCCATTGTTTGAGAATAACCAACCTTCCTAACCATTCATTTATAAAATCAGACACTTAAACTGTGACTTGGGCAAGTTAGCTACTAGGATTACTCTGTCCTCCAGACTTGACATCTTGGATACATGTGTATGATTACCTGTATTCTGAAAGAAGGAAGAATGCTTTCGGTAACATCCTACATCTTGAGCAAACTCTTCTATTTCACTACCTTTTTCCCCTTAGCTAATTTTATTAATACTGCTGCCTACATTTTACTGCCCTTCTACTGGTTTTTTGCTTCAAGAAGGATTGAGAGTACGCTTGAGATCTCAAGCATTATGAGCAGACCTAATCATTCATGAATAAATTCCATAATGTGAAAGCGATGGCTTTGTGACACCTAAAACTTATGCGCTTCTGGGAAACAAGGCTAGTGAATGAGCCATGTTGACATGATGAGCAGAATGTGTCAAGCCTAAGCTATTAGTCCAGACTCTGCTGCAGCCTTGCCTTGATTTCTTTCTTTTTTTTTTTGCGGTACGCGGGCCCCTCACTGTTGTGGCCTCTCCCGTTGCGGAGCACAGGCTCCGGACGCGCAGGCCCAGCGGCCATGGCTCACAGGCCCAGCCGCTCCGTGGCATGTGGGATCTTCCCGGACCGGGGCACGAACCCGTGTCCCCCGCATCGGCAGGCAGACTCTCAACCACTGCGCCACCAGGGAAGCCCCCCTGATTTCTTTTTTGAAGACATTTCAGTGATCTCAAAAATCAACATCTGCTTTTTAAAAACGGTGTTATCTTATTTAATAATTTGTTCCCTAAATAGTAATCTGCTAAGCAAAAATCTGCTTATATAAAAATGTTAGGACTTAATAAAACTCATAAAAACTATTATTAATGAATAATGATGAATTATTATTGATACATTTTCCAAGATTTAATCAATAAATTTAATTATATGGCTACTTGTCAATGTAGAGCAGTCCCAAAAGGTACATTGTATATTATGTGATTGCTCAGCCTAGTTTATAAGAGAAGACATTTTAAACTAAATTTACTACTAAATTTTGGTAGTTTTTAAGGAGGAGCCTGAAAATGGGTAAGAATAGATTTTCTTCTCATTTAAATTATCTTTTCTTTATGTGATTCTATATAATGGGTGATATATAATTCCTGCAACTCTAATCAAAAGATTTAGGAGGAGGTAGGGGCCCTGGGGCACAGAAATAATGAAATAACATTTAAAAAAAAACAGAATAAGTGTGGGGCAGAGTTGTTGAAATATTTTTGAAAAGCAGCAATGAGTGGGGCTTAACAAGTATTGAGAAGAGTTGCAAAGTGACCCTCATAAAGCAGTAGGTTAATTGTTCAGGAACTGCTAAATGTACACATGTAACTTCCAGAAGTATTTCCAAAGATGGATAAGAAATTAAGATATGTTAAAGGTGGCATCTTCATCAGTGTAAAAAGGTCACATTGCCCAGTACATGGGATTGAAGCAGCTGGCTGTTTTGAAAACAAAGTTATGTCTTACCTCATGATACGTAACATAATATCCAGATGGAGTAAAGATTCAAAAAATATATATAAGAAATACTAACAACAGAAACATAGATAGTTTTTAAAAATTGGGGTCTAATCTTTTGATTTCTTTTTTGAAGACATTTCAGTGATCTCAAAAATCAACATCTGCTTTTTAAAAACGGTGTTATCTTATTTAATAATTTGTTCCCTAAATAGTAATCTGCTAAGCAAAAATCTGCTTATATAAAAATGTTAGGACTTAATAAAACTCATAAAAACTATTATTAATGAATAATGATGAATTATTATTGATACATTTTCCAAGATTTAATCAATAAATTTAATTATATGGCTACTTGTCAATGTAGAGCAGTCCCAAAAGGTACATTGTATATTATGTGATTGCTCAGCCTAGTTTATAAGAGAAGACATTTTAAACTAAATTTACTACTAAATTTTGGTAGTTTTTAAGGAGGAGCCTGAAAATGGGTAAGAATAGATTTTCTTCTCATTTAAATTATCTTTTCTTTATGTGATTCTATATAATGGGTGATATATAATTCCTGCAACTCTAATCAAAAGATTTAGGAGGAGGTAGGGGCCCTGGGGCACAGAAATAATGAAATAACATTTAAAAAAAAACAGAATAAGTGTGGGGCAGAGTTGTTGAAATATTTTTGAAAAGCAGCAATGAGTGGGGCTTAACAAGTATTGAGAAGAGTTGCAAAGTGACCCTCATAAAGCAGTAGGTTAATTGTTCAGGAACTGCTAAATGTACACATGTAACTTCCAGAAGTATTTCCAAAGATGGATAAGAAATTAAGATATGTTAAAGGTGGCATCTTCATCAGTGTAAAAAGGTCACATTGCCCAGTACATGGGATTGAAGCAGCTGGCTGTTTTGAAAACAAAGTTATGTCTTACCTCATGATACGTAACATAATATCCAGATGGAGTAAAGATTCAAAAAATATATATAAGAAATACTAACAACAGAAACATAGATAGTTTTTAAAAATTGGGGTCTAATCTTTCTAAAACCTGCCCAGCGATTAAAACAATAGCTATAACTATTTTAAACTGATAGTGTATACCAGGGGCTAGAAGACGACAGCAGGTGGACCCGTTCTAACCTGGAGGTGGATTTGGTGTGGCCTAATCTAAGAATGGTTTTCATATGCTCAAAGGGTGGTAAAAAAGAAAAGAAAGAAAACAAGAAAGGACAAAAAGAAGAAAAAGAGAAAAGAGAGAAAAATGAAACAAAACAAAGAAGGTGTAACACAGATTGTATGCAGCCCACAAACCCTAAAATTTTCAGCATGTGGACTTCACAGAAAACTCTGCATCCCCGATCTTCACTGTTCACTGAATAAAAATAAAAATGTCAAAAAATCAGAAACAGTAAGAGTCAAATGCAAATTTGCGGAAAGAAGGATTTAAAATATACGTGTCATAAACTTATCCTCTTTAATAAAAGAATATAGAATATACACAAAAAACCTGTTACACATAGTTTATTTTTATTATTACATATTGAAAGGCTTTGACAGTGTTTAGGCCTTTAGTGTAACTCTTAATAATAATGAATTTTTCTTCATGATTTTATTAATCTTTACTTATGATTTACCATATTTTCTCATATAAAAAAAAAAAAGATTTTTCTCCAATCTGTAGCTGCAGTCTGATCACTTAAAAATCCACTTGCCGGAAGTGAAAGGTCTCAACGTCGGGGGTCATGCAGATCACAAATAGGTGGTATAGTTAACAGCTGCTCAGCCAGTGGCCTTGGTGTCCCAGAGGTACCCAGGTGGGGGCATGGGAGGCGGCTCAGGGGTTACGAGGTAGCCTGAGGAGGGTGGCTCTTCACTCTTGTCCTGCCTGGGGCTTAGGTTAAGAGGGACGACAGACGTGGATGCTCAGGGCTAAAACCAGGAGGCATCCTGGAGACCCCCCAAGGGTCAGTGCTGTCCCTGTTGTCAACAGTGTTGATAAGCCATGAATTCGTGGTATTACAGTAAGTCCCCTACATATGAACCTTCTTCAAGTTTCGAACTTTCAAAGATGCGAATGTGCATTCCATCAACATCAGGCATGAGTGAAATGGCAGCTTGCCCTTTTTTTTTTTTTCAAGATTTAATTTTGTTTATTTTTGGCTGCTTTGGGTCTTTGTTGCTGCACGCGGGCTTTCTTCAGTTGCGGCGAGTGGGGGCTACTCTTGGTTGCGGTGCGCGGGCTCTAGACGCACGGGCTCGGTAGTTGTGGCTCATGGGCTCAGTAGTTGTGACACACGGGCTTAGCTGCTCCGCGGCATGTGGGATCTTCCCGGACCAGGGCTCGAATCCGTGTGCCCTGCATCGGCAGATGGATTCTTTACCCCTGCGCCACCAGAGAAGCCCTCCTCCGTCTCCTACTGCTGACGATCCTTCGGCTCTACCATCGCCCACCTCCTCTCTGTCCTGCAGTCAGTAACTCTTCTTGCCTGTTCACTCGATGCCGGCCCCAGTATCCCAGCTGTTGTACTGTACTACTGTACTTTTCGAGGTACTGTACTGTGAGATTAAAAATGTTTTCTTTATTTTTTGTTTTTTATATATTATTATGTGTGAAAAGTATTACAAACCTATTACAGTACAGCAGTATATAGCCTATTGTGTTAGTTGGATACCTAGGCTAACTTTGTTGGACTTATGAACAAGTTAGACTTATGAACACGCTCTTGGAAGTGAACTCATTCATATGTAGAGGACTTACTGTATTCAGAATATTCATTCCTGCATACACTCATGTCTACTGTGCACCTACCAATTACATGATGTTTTCTATCCACAAGCAACTGAAAATATAAGCTGCATTCCAGTTTTTCATGCAAGCAGTGGTCCTGTTTGGTTTTCCATCAAAGCAAACCACATCTTGTTCTGCGGCTGTCCCCTTGCTCATCACATCTGAGACAACTGTACCAATTTGCCTCTTGCATCAAGCCACGAACGCATCCTCAGACTTTTTTTGGAGGAGTACGAGATAGAGAAATTTCGTTTAAAAAATATTAATAACCAGTTACTTTTTTTTTTTAAACTGGATTTCACTTTTCTTACCTCACTTTGTGTATGGGGTTTACATTCTGCACGTTGAAAAAACCTCAGAACTGTCCCGTCTTCAGAGCTGAAGCACTATATTATACCGTTTAATGTTTCTATTAATATGTAGCTAACACATATTAATAATAAAAATGCATGTGCACTCATCAACATGCACACTAGCTCCAAAGAGTCACCCAGAAAATGTATATTGCATCCTCCTTCAGGGGACAGATCATTTAATTTCATTTATTAATGGATTGTATAGATTTTTCTTTAGTTCCTTTCTGTGTTTAAAAGAAATCAGCTTCTAAAGTATAAAGACATGGCCTGAAAGACAGCACTGTGGAAACTGAGGTATTGTTCAATGCTTATTTGATTGGACCTCCGTGATGCAATTTGCCATGGATGATGTGAGTATAGACTTCCATTTGATTGTGGACTCGTTAATGTGGCTTTGATTTTAAAGCACAGAAGGCCTGGATCATGCCTTAGTTTTGAAAATACAGATGGCAGCACTGTGGCTTATTTATTGACAAGCCAGGTTACCAAGGGGATTTTCTGACCCAGGTCGTACTAGCAACTGGAGGTCCCTAGGGCGGTTAGGTCAAACCCTGTTTTAATTAACCCGGAATCATTTCGACATCCCTCCTGATTTTCTCTAATGGTTGTCTTCCTCAACTGACTTGTGGACTCTGCTGCTTCTTCAAGATTTAACATGATCACATCATTGTTATTCCTCAATTGTATTTCAGAAATGCAAATTTCCTACTTTAAATGTCATTCTTTTAAGAACTACGGGTTTGCGTGAATACACATACACACAAATTAATGGTTAAGCTGGAAATTTTACTGTATCCAACTTGGTGAGAAATAAAGTCCTGTAAACATAGAACAAGGCATATTATTCATGATGGTTTGGAAAGATAATTTAAGTGGCAGTGCTTTGTAAAGGAACAGAGCCATGCAAATACATGTTATTGTAATAAGAGCCTTGGCTTCTGCAAAGGATATATTCTGAGATCTTTGCAAATTTCCAGATTGACGAACACCACTAGAAGGCCTACTTTAACCCGCAAATTTGGCGAAGATACTGTCAGTGTCTGTGTCAGAATCCTGACAGTAAAGACAGCTTAAATAAAGATGCTCCAGAAGAAAAACAGCTTTTACAATGATGAGTAGAGAACCAAAACAAACGAAGGCCATGCCAACCTGAGGAAGGAAACCTGGAGTTTTGCCAGCATCGCCAGGAAGCTGCAGGCCAGATTTGCCCAAATTTTGAATCGATGCCTCAGCAAAATTCATACTCATTACTGGCTGTGGAATTTTAAGGTCACTCACTAGTCCACTGTGAGCATTCGTGTCTGGCAGTGCTGTTTGTGCAGCCTGCAAGGGAGTCCAGCTCCCCACACAGCACCAGTCCAGTTATCAGCCCTACCCTTTCTAGGTCCAGTATAAGAATGTAAACCTAGAGATTTAATAAAGAGTGGAATTCATGGACACAGCAAGTCATTAGGGAATTGAAATAGCGTCTCTTGCTGTCCTGAACACGGCTGCATCTCAGGTCTCCTCGTGTGGGAGAGCACGTACATCAACACAGCCTCTTCCCTTTGAAAAATGGTGACGTGCCACCAATCCTTTTCCTTTCAGTGTGGTGGAGAAATATCGCGGTTGAAAAATTCCAAGAACGTGTCCAATATGGGAGGATTAACAGGCTGATGTCTTCATGTCTCTCTTAGCTTTCAAATCATTTAACGTTGGCGTGGATAGTAAAAACATTCGCTCTTTTGTTAAGCAGATACCTGTTGGGGAGCTGAAGCATGTTGTCAAGAAGCATCTAAAAAGCAGCTCCCCAGCGGCCAGCACTCAATAAGTCTGCTTCTCTGCCTCGGTTCTTTACTGAAAGCACGTGAAATGTGCACGTGAATGTGGCGGGCAAAATGTTTTCAGAGGACAAAAGGAAAAATGGGCTACTCATTTCTGCAGAGATTTAGGCTCTGTGTTTCTCAAATATTGGATTCTACTTTTAAAGTAAAAAAACGTTTGAAAGATCCTTCAGTGGTTTAGAGAATTAATCATGTACTACTAATAATATACGTATCTCTGAAATGAATCCATTTCTGAAAATTCAGTATTCGATTTTGATCATTTCAGTGATCTCAAGAACGTCTTGTGTATATAAATTTTCATTCATTCATTAATACGTTTCTGTCCTATGATTCGTATTCGGGTTATATACGGTGTTTCTTCTGTCTTTTATCCTGTCTTTGTTTCATCGTATTTAAGATTTTTAGATTACATATTAACATCTTAATCACAAAGAAATTAATTGTATTTTAACCCTGGAAGTTACCCCTTGTCTCTGCCCATTTAAAAGACTAAGGCCTGTTTTTTAGTCTTCAGGTCCTTTCCTTACATACTCAAATAACTGATAAAGATTAGGGATTTTTTAAATGATCTGAATTTTTGTCTCATTTCTTCACTTTTACTGTTCATAGATAGCTGAACGTGAGAAACTTACAGTTTCAACAATAATTAAAATCAGAGCCCTCTGCCCTGAGCTGTTCCTGGTGATGGATGGTTTGTGACGAGGCGTTCATACGTGTGCCATCACACTGGGTCAGCTCAGAGTCATGAGAGCACAGTGACGAGTGCAGGTCTCCTGCATCTGACAGGAGGCTGAGGGACAGCTCCCGAGACACGGCCTCATTGTATGGTCTGAGCAGGACAGAATCGTTCTCCCAAAGCTAACATTGTTACTTAGGCAAGGGCTGCGGTCTAATTTGAGACATGTCTGTATTTTCCAGAACTATTTAGTTGACACATACATGTTAACAATGCATAGTAGATGAAGCCTGAAAAAGCATGAGGTAAAAAGTGGAACAGTCACTCCAAATAGACTCAGCATTTAACAGGTGTGGTCTTTTAAATAATGAAGTCAGTTATTTAATCATTGAGCATGAATGATCTTGTTTGGAGTAAAAATACGCTAGGCTGATACCTCCGGAGAGCCCAGTATCTAGTTCAGGCTGTGAAGAATACATAATTTGTTTTACTATATATAATTTGTTTTATATACAGTCGTGTGTATCTCTCGATCCCAGTCTTCTAATGTATCCCTCCCCCTCCCTTTCACCCCCTGGTGACCATAAGTCTGTTTTCTGCATCTGTGACTCTATTTCTGTTTTGTAGATAAGTCCATCTGTACCCTTTTTTTTTTTAGATTCCACATGTAAGCAATATCATATGATATTTCTTTCTCTGTCTGACTTACTTCACTCAGTATGACAGTCTCTAGGTCCATCCTTGCTGCTGCAAATGGCATTATTTCCTTCTCTTTCATGGCTGAGCAGGTTGGGAATGACAGATACACACTACTATATGTAAAATAGATAACTAATAAGGACCTGCTGTACAGCACAGGGAACTCTACTCAGTACTCTGTAATGGCCTATATGAGAAAAGAATCTAAAAAAGAATAGATACATGTATACATCTAACTGAGTCACTTTGTTGTACACCTGAAACTAACACAACATTGTAAATCAACTTTACTCCAATACAAATTTTTTAAAAAAGAATGTGACAAACATCTCAAAAAAAAAACCCCATAATTTGAACGTGATCAAAATAGTGTTGGTATATTTTCTGTGTTTGCTTATGAGAAGCAGAATTGGAAATATTTTTGGTAGTTTTCAAGATGAACAGAGCTATTGGAATAAATGCACCAGTGGAAAGCCGGGGAAGTGTCCTGGCATGCAGGTTTCTACTGAACAAGTCCCAAGGCAGCAGGAGGCCGGGGCCCACTGCTGTATGGGTTTTACTTTGAAAAAGTAGCTCACTTTGCTTAAACAAAAGGCCCATGTGAGTTTCTCAGGTCTCTTGTCATAGAACAGGAGCAGCTGCTGGTGTTTCCTCCTAAAAATTCAAGATCATCGTCTTGTGCTGAGAGAAGCAAAGTGAAGACATGTGACTGTCAGAACTCACAGAATCTATTGACGTAGAGTCATCTTCTGTGGGTATCATTCGTGCCCAGGGAAAGGAAGCACATGGAGACAGGGGTTTACCACAAGGAGAGCCATTTATAGAAACAACAGGCAAAAATAATCATTCTGCATACATGCAATGCAAAGTAACAGCATAAGTGAGTAAAGAAGAGGTGAAAGGGAGCATGAGGAAAGATTTTTTTCAGATTTCAAAGGAAGGAGAGGTTCGTTTCCAAGTAGGGTACCAAGGAAAGCCTTTCTGGAAGGTTCAAAGCTGAGCCTGGTTCTGCAGGATGCATCTCTCAGTTCATGCCATTCTGCCCCTGGGGTTCACTAAACCCGTTTTGGTGTCTACGAATTGCTCTGTTCTGCTTTGCTCACCTAGGCTTTCATTTTCCTGGAGTTAATTTTTTAAAAAGCAAAATATATATTTTAAAAAATATATTGTGCATCTGCCTCATGTTTAAAACTGGGCTGCATTTGGGAGCCCTTGAACGCTTCCATGCTTTGCAATAAAAAATATTTCAACATTGTCTTAATTAAACCCGCATTAGTGTTGCTTTGGTGCAGGAAATATGATCTTGTGAGCGAGGATATAAACACACGCTGTCGCTGAATGGCTCATTCATTTCCCTTGGCAAGATTCTTTGGAATGTTTCTGACGGACACAGTTTTGCATGAGACACGACTTCTGTTGCAGAAAAGCAAGAAATCCTGGAGCAGAGGCAGGGGATAATCAGAGAAATACAAAACTCTGAAGTGAAATGGAAGGCAGCAAAACACAGCAGAGATGTGTGTGGGATGGAGGAAAGGAAACATCCTCAAAATATGCTGAGTGCAGGTCTGCACTTAGTTTCTATGTTGTATTAGTCAGGGTTCTCCAGAGCAGCAGAAGCAATAGAAGCCATATATATGTGTGTGTTTTGACACTTTTTATGAGGGATTAGCTCATGTGATGATGGAGGCTGAGAAGTCTCACCATCTTCCCTCTGTGAACTGGAGACCGAGGAAAGCAAGTAGTATAATTCAGTCTGAGTCCAAGGGCCTGAGGACCAGGGCCGCTGACCGTGTAAATCCCAGGCAGAAGAAGATGAGATAAGACGTCCCAATTCATGCAGTGAGACCAAAAAAAAAGGGGGGGTCGGTGAATTCCTCCTTCCTCTGCCTTTTGTTTTTTTCAGGCCCTCAACCTATCAGGTGATGCCACCCACACGGGGGAGAGCCGTCTGCTTTACTGAATCCACCCGTTCAAATGCCCATCTCATCCAGAAATACCATCACAGGCACACCCAGATAATGTGTAGCTGAGGCACCCCTTGGCCAGTCAAGGAAGGTGACACATAAAATGAACCATCATGTGGGAGCTTGATAAGAGAATTCCATCACAGGGGAAATCAAAGAATGCCCCAGGTACAAAGTAGCTTTCAGGCCTTCGTGGAGAATTTGAGTTGGAGAAACGATAAATGTGTTCTGTGTGGGATAAAAAAAATTAGAAATAAGTTTGCAAGCATAGAGTGGATAGCTCTCATCACTAAATCTTTGAGTGTGGCTGGACTTAATGAATTGCTTCCAAAAGAGCACGTGGAAAGGGGAAGATGGTAACTCTAGTGGAAAGATGGGCCAACACTCTCTTACTCAAGAGATGCTGTGTGCACAGCATGCACCCCTGACTTGGTGTCATGACAAGGGTGCCGCACCTCTCTGGTCTTCTTTTCCAAAACCCATAACCCCAGTCTCATCGTAACAACAACATCCAGTAAAACCCAAATTGAATGGGTTGTGCTAAATATCCGGCCCGTGCTCCTCACATCTGTCAAGGTCATCCAAAACAAGGGAAGTCTGAGGAAAGTTCCCATCCAGAGAGGACTAAGGTGACATCACCAAAGGCAGTGGTGTGTCCAGGACTGGATCCTGAAACAGAAAAGGAACTTCAGTGGGAGAACTCCTAAAACTCAAAGAAAATCTAGTTTAGTTAATAGCAGTGCACCGATGTGGGTTCCTTAGCGTTCCTTAGTGTGTACGTTCTCAGGATGGAAAACTTTAACTGGAGGGGAAACTGGATGACTGGTGAACGGTAACTGTTTGTACTCTCTTTGCAGCTTTTCTGTGAATCTAAAAGTGCTCCCAAGTGAAAAGTTCTTGTTTTCTTTTTCAAATTGGCGGGACCAGTGGGTGACACAGAAGGGAGTGAGATGAGGGAGGGACAGGTGGAGGCTGGGACACGAACCAGTGACAGCAAAGGAAAATTATCCACCACTGGAGACGAGGTGATTAGGAGTGACAGCCCAGTTAGGAGGTTGATGAACTAAAGACAGAGACGTTGTGAGCGAGAAACGTGACATTCTCCGATGACGGGGCAAGAAAGAGATGCCTGGGGAAGGCATTTCCGAGAAGGAAGTCGTGAGTTTTGTATCAGGGCGAGGATGACTGATGTCGTAGGGAATGACTGAGCACGGAACCAGTAGGAGGAGTGAAGGTCTGAGCCTGGATGCCTGGGAAATCAGTGTCACAGAAGTGAAGTCGGGTGACAGGAGAGTGGGGGTGGGGGGAACTCGGGTTGGGACATACTGACTTACGGGAAGGACGGGGTGCCCAAGCCGAAGTGAGTCTAATGACTTCAAGAGTACTTTTAGGGGGGCGTCTCGTGCGAGGACGCAAAGTACCGTAACCTATGAAAAGTGTGTAGCTGAGTCTGGCACTGTCCGCTGGGGCCCTTCTAGCCCTGTGCTCGGGCAGAGGGGACTGGAGCTGCACCAGCAGAGCGCGTAAAGGCAGCCAGGGTCTCGGGGAGACCCCAGGAGCAGGGTCCACGGGAACGGTGAGGTCTCCGCGGGGTCACAAGCCCCAGTGCGGCTGAGGCAGGTCGCAGCCGAGGGAGCCAGTGGTCAAACCTTGACGCTAAGGAGAGGGCAGAAGAGAGGGAGGTGTTGCGCCCCAGCGGCGCTGGGATGGAGACATGAGAACGTGGGGAGTCAGCACACCCGCTCCGGGCGTTCCCAGCCTTGGCACTACTGACCTTTGGGGCCGGATGGTTCTTCATCGTGGGGTGCCCTGTGCCCTGCGGGATGGTTAGCGGCACCCCTGGGCTCCACCCACCAGATGCCAGTACCGCTCCCCGCCCCTCGCCTGTGCCGATCAAAACTGTCTCCAGAAACATCTGCCAGACATCCCGCCGGCCGGGGCCCTGGGGAGCTGGGGGGCAGTCAGGAGGGTTGAGAACCACTGATGTGGAGTTAAAGTTTAGTTTGTGAGCGAGAGAAGACTCGAGTGGATAAAAAGAAAGGAAGGAGATATTTGTATCTCTACTTTGTAAAAATCTCAAACTCCATCCACCAGCATTAATACACTTCAGAACGCCACCCCCATGGGATCTGTTGGATGAATTTTGTAGACAGGAAATGTGTGCCTTGTGTGTGTCCTTTCAACCAAGCTAAAGTTTCACAAGGACTCATTCCCTCTCAAAGTGGAAGAATTATTCTGTTTTTGCAGGCCCACATCCCAGGCTGAGTTGGGCCACACACAGAGCCACAAGTGCCCGGGAAGATGTATTTATGCACGGGAGGTGGCACTCTTTGCCGAAGGGTGCAGCTGTTTGTAACAGATGCTAGAGGAACAGAATCACGGTGGCAGCAGTGGTCTCACAGCCAACGGAGCAAGGAGGCATTTTCCAAAGTAATCATCGGCCACCTGCTGGTCTGTTTCTTCATTTGTTTGCCCAGTAGCTCAGTTCTCACTGGTCTTGTTGGAAACGTGTGACATCCCGTGATCCGGATGCAGCCGAGAATGCTGTGCTCGACAACACATCGTGAGCAGAGGCATTATGAAAACGACAGTTTCCAGAAGCTTCACAGACTCTTTGAGAACCAGGCGTTCCCTGTTACTACACGATGGCTTCAAGGATCTTCGCACCGTACCCTTATCATGCGCCCAGTGTGCCGTGGTGAGAAGGGCGCTTCCCCTCTGTGTATTCGTCCCCCAAACCCCTAACCCCACGGTCATGCTGACAGAAGCATCTGGCAAACCCAGATGGAGGGACATTCCACAAGCACCTGAGCAGTACTCTTAGTGTTGTCAAGGTCATGAAAAACAAGGAAAGACAAAATCCTGCCACACATCAGAGGAGGCTGATGAGACACGATGATGAAATGGAACCTGGAACGAGAAGAGGACATTAGTGGACCAACTAGGAAATCCAAATACAGTCTGCAGTGTAGCCAATAGTAGCTAAGTTCTTAGCTGTGACGGACGTCCCGTGGTCATGTGAGATAACGTGAGGGAAACTGGCTGAGGGATACAGGAGAACTCTCTCTATGACTAGAACCTCCCCAACTTTTCTGTATATCCAGGAATCCTCCCACCAATGCAGGATTGGTACAAAAGCATAGGACACAGGAGAGGAAACTGAGCAGCGTGGAGAGAGCTTCCAGCGTGCTCCCAAGGTAGAGGCAGCGGGATCACGTGGGCAGGTGTGAAACGGGCAGTGCAGGGAGCAGGTGGCAGAGTGAAGGCGCGGACTGTGGGGGGGGGAAGGAGCGGCTGTGGGGGCAGAGACACAGACCCTGGATAAGCAGCACCGGGGCTGAAGTGTGAACTGGAGGAGTGCAGGCTCTGTGAGCATAGGGCTCACCACACACAAGCTGTGCTACGAGGGCTAGAACATTTGCAGCCCTAATCTCATGTTCATCTTGGGTAGGACGGGTGTAAGGATGCGATTTCGGACCAGTTGGGGATTTAATAAAATAATTAGTGTCATGCGTGTAGCGTATAGGATGCATTTAGATGTAAGTTTCTTTCCCCTCCGAGGAGTCCCTGCTGCAGCAGGAGTATTTGAATCCCTGAGTCATGCTCCGTAGGAATTGGGACGTGCGTGGAGAGAACGCGTGGACCTGGAGGCTGCACCCCCGTCCCTGCAGAAAGAAACTGATGGCGCGTCATGCCCTGGGCAGTTCATTTCAACTCGGTCATTCCACTGTGGTGACTGTGGACGAACTTGGACTCCAGAGGGACATGGGTGATGCAGATGTGCGTGATGTCCCCAGTATAAAGTAACTGCTATGGTTTCAGCTTTGAAAAGTAGCAAAACCGTTTTGAAACATTTTCAGTGCCAGACCTCTTTCTCCACCTCCCTGGATTGCTTGGTTCTGATGTAAGAAGGAGTCTGACAGCTACAAAGTGACATTTCCAACAGAGAAAAGAAAGCAAGGCAAGGTTTTTGTAAATTATTTAAACAGTGCAGTCGAGTCCAAGAGAAAAGTTGCTTTATATGGCAAAGACTGATCCTTTCTAAACCTATTAGTAAGCTGAGAATCTGCTTTGAGAGACTTTTCCTCGGAAATAGCCAGGATTGTGGCACCTATTAGACTAAAAGGTATCCTAAGTTCACACTTCATCATGCTTGGGTGTTAGGGTCTGGAAGCAATCACGAATTGAGCAGATTCCAACACTGAGCTTCAAGTGTTCCGTTCTGCAGTGAAATTAGATCCTATTATATGCATTTTTCTCTACGGATGAATAAACCATATTGTAAACACAGTCGAGTTTAAAAGTGTGTGTGTTTTCACCTTTGTTAAGCTTACTGTGTTAATAACAAGTAGGAAAAGTGGAAAAGGGAAGAAATTTTAGGAAGGAAGAGTTACACAACTTTGTTGTTAACACCTGGGTATGTACGTTAGTTCTGCTGCTTTCTGGTTGGTTACGTTTTTAGTAGTGTTTATTATAAATGCTTTCTGATAATAAAATGTTTTTTAACACACAGAAGAGTATAAAGAATGTTATACTGAACAGTTTTGCAGCTTGCACTTAGTTTTAGTATTTTGCCTCGTTTGCTGTAGACATTTTTAAAGTATTATACAGTCAGAATCATTGACCACATGCATTGCTTCCTATCCCCTTTCTCTCCTTCCCTTCCCACACATAACTACTAACCCTTACTTGGTTTTTATCATCGTCGTGTGAGCTGTTATACTTTTATTGTACATGTGCATCTGTAAACAATACATAGTACGGTTCAATATGCTTAAGTTATGGAAATGGCATCCTAGTGTCTCTCTTCTTTTGTACTTGCTTTTTTCACAAAGTTGTGTGTGTGAGTTTCAGTCATGCTGTTAGATGAAGGTATAAATTCATTCATTTTCAGTGCAGGATAGATTTTATTATATGTATACTATAATATACTTAGGCATTATCCTACCAGCGAACATCTAAGTTGCTCGCAGTTTTTGTCCCCCTATTACACACGATGCCGTAGTTTGCTTGTACAGTATATGGAGCCCAAATCCGAGATTTTTGGATTGCAATCTGGGTGTCAAGATTTTCAAGAGTTCCCCAGGAGAACATACTGGGTAGCCGAGGTTCCTTGACCAGACGTCTCCTGGCCAACATAGTCAGATTCAGTGGGTGAAGGATGACCAGGTTTTGCTCTTTGGGAAGAACGCTTTGGGAGAGTCTAACAGGCACCTGGGACTGAGAGAAACCTTTCCTCCAGAGAAACGCTTGTATTTGATGGGCAAGGAATGAGGCCCAAGACTGTTTGGTATAGCACATTGTGGAGCAGTGATTCTGGCTTGCAGACAGGGTTGGGAGCTTGTGCTCCAGCGTATACACATGGAGGTGGATTTCCCAGGCGGTCCAGGTGGTAGGATCCAGCACATTACTGACTTGGCTCAGTGTTGCCAATTGCCCACCAAAGGAATTACATCAACACTGATGTTCCCCTGAACACACAGTAATATTCCACTCATGTGGGATGGGCGTGCATGCCTTCGTGAGATTTTGTAGTTCTTTGACTCACAGTGAGGTCAAGGTCTTTCGGACATTGTCCATTTGGGTTTTGCTCTTCAAAAACTGCATTCCATGTAATTTGTCCACTTTTAAATGTCTTGAGGATTTTTTAAATTACGAATTTGTTGCTTTAAAAAATACATATCCAGATACAATCCATGTCAGTAAATTGAAGTTGCATAAGCTGTGTTCTTGTCTGTGTCTTGATTTTTACCTCATTTGTGGTGTCTTTCCCTGTGCAAAATAAAAGGAAATAATGTCAAACTTTCAATGTCTTTATGAGGTTTTAAAAAATGATTTACATAGTGCTAGTCTGAGGAATAGTGTAAAGCACATACACCTGTGCAAAACACACCCCTATCGTGACACACAACATTCCACCACCCCAGAAAGTTCCCTCGTGCACCTGCCCAGTTGGTCTCTTCCCACGCCACCCAACCCTCCCCCCGAGCCTACCGTTCTCAATTCTTTCACTGTGGCTTAGCTTCGCCTGTTCTAAAACGTCCTATAAATGTAATTTTACAGAGTGTTCTCTTTGGAGTTCGGCTTCTTTCACTCGAGGGTAGTGTTCTCGAGACGCGTGCATGGTAGGGTGTGTATAAATAGCTCATTCCTTGTACTGCTGAGGGCGTTCCTTGCATAAATAGACAGTTTGTTGGTCTCTCCTCCTGTGGATGGACCTGAGATGCTCTCCAGCGTTGGGCTCTGATGAATAAAGCTTGCATGAGCAAGTCTTTGTGTGGACATACATTTTTATTTCTCTCTGGTGAGTACTCAGGAATGGAATTTCCGGATCATGGTGTATGTCTAACTATGAGAAACTGCCAAACTGTTTTTGCGAGTAGCACACCCTTCACACCCCGTCAACAGTGTGAGAGTTCTGGTCGCTCCACAGTGTCGGCCGCATTGGGGCATTTCAGTCATTCCGGGGAGTGTTGAGTGGTCTCTCTCTGGGGTTTAAACTTGCCCTTCTTTGGTGAATAAGGATGGTAAGTACTTTCTCTTGGCCATGTCGGTATCTTTCTCTGTGGAGTGTCTGACCAAGCCCTTCATTCCTTTCCTTTTTCTTAAGATAAATGGATATTTTTATATAGTATTGTAAGGCAAGGATTGACCACATGTATGTATTGCGATTATTTTCTATTTGGTGTCTTCATTTTTCCTTTTCTTAAAGGTATCTTCTGATAAAGAGAAGTTTTTTGTTTTTTTAATTTTGAAAAGCCTAATTCATTACCTGTTCCTTTAATGATGAATGCATTCTGTGTCCTGTCTGAGAAGTCTTTGGCCACCTAGTATCACACAACATGCTTTTGTTTTATTCCAGAAGTTTTCTTATAACATCAGATTTTAGGTTTTGGTGTCTGATGTGTTCAGATTTACTGGTTTTCCATGTAGGTGTCCAGTTGTTTCATAACCAGTTTGGGGAATTTATTATTTTTTTTTAATTGGCCTACAACTGGTTCAGTTCAAACCCTGCCTCGTCTCCTACTTTCTGTGGGTGGCAGTCCCAACTCAGATCAAGTTTCAGAGGCTGTGCCGGGCACTTTGAGTCTGCCTGACGCATGCGTCCCTTAGAGGGTCGTCTGGGTTTCCAGAGGGGATTGATATCCTGGTTAAGGTCCCAGAGCCTGTGCTCTGGTTGGGTCTGCTCCGTACATGCACGGCTCAGCAGTAAGATAAGAGCGAGCCTT
>NW_006775372.1:2785194-2786513 GCF_000442215.2 Lipotes vexillifer
TTCAGCAGTATAAGAGCGAGCCTTCAGTTGGCTCATACACAGAGCAGGGGAGGCCTTTCCCAGCTCTCTCTGTGGAACTGGACCCATATTGGGTCACCAGGGAAAATACAGGATGCCCAGTTCAGATACACAGTGAATCATGTTTTAGTATAGAACGCGCAACATACTTCTATCAAAGACGTATTGCTTATCTCAGATTTTAACTTTACTAGGAATCCTGTATTTTCTTTTCGTTAAGTCTGCCAAGCATACCGCACACTCTGTGGCTCCCAGACACCCCTGTACCTGATTCCTCTGGCCAGAAACAAAGACAGGTGTTTTTTGTTTTTTGTTTTTTTTTTTGCAGTACGCGGGCCTCTCACTGCTGTGGCCTCTCCCGTTGCGGAGCACAGGCTCCGGACGCGCAGGCCCAGCGGCCATGGCTCACAGGCGGCACGTGGGATCCTCCCGGACCGGGGCGCGAACCCGCGTCCCCTGCATCGGCAGGCGGACTCCAAACCACTGCGCCACCAGGGAAGCCCCAAAGACAGGTTTTTATCAGAGTTTTAGCCTCCCTGCCCACCCCCCACCCCCAGCCCGTTAGGTGTGGTTCTGTGTGACTTGGGGCCGCCTTTGGGGTGAAACACAGAGAGATAAAAGAGAGGAAGTGGTAACCGGGGCTCGTCAACACTCCACAGGCCACAGGAGGTTCTTTCCCTCCTTCCTCTGGAGAAAAGAGATGGGCTGGGTCTCCCTTTGGGAGGGATCTGAGCTGTCTGCCCCGGGAGCTGCCGCCACAGCAGTGCAGCTCTCCGATGTGGGTCAGGCCGGAGAGAGAGGGGAAAATCCAGAGCGCAGAGGAGCGTGTGTCCCCTCCTTCCTCACTCTCGGCACACGGGGGCCCCTTCCTCTGGGTCTCCGGCTGGACGCACGGGCTCCGTCCTTGCAGTTACCGAGCTCACTGCTCGGTTCCGGACCCGTCAGCCTTCTGCTCTAAGCGAGGAAACCAAGAAGGAAAAAATGGGAAACTCAGTCCTGTTATGGGAACTTATTCAAGCTTTTATTTTAGTCCCTCACGTGCCTGTTTTTTGCTTCTTAGCTCAAGTCATAGTTTGGGGGATTTTGTCCAGAGACGTCAGCTGTATTCAGTGGAAGGAGGAGGCTGTGATTAGCTGACTCCATCTTGGACCCCATTATTGTATTTTGAAAAATCTCTCCCTTCCTCCGTAAAATTGCTGATACTTTGGCCTGGTTTCGTTTCACAATACGTACAGTGTGTGTGCGTCTCTTTCCAAACACCCACTTTTATTCCCTTGATCCATTTGTGTGTCCTTTCCCTA
>NW_006775372.1:2786523-2792384 GCF_000442215.2 Lipotes vexillifer
ATCCATTTGTGTGTCCTTTCCCTACCGCCATGCAGACCTGGTCTCAGTCTTGACTACTCTGGCTTCAGAATAACTATCGAAAGCAAGTAATGTGGGTCCTCCAGATTTGTTTCTCAAAGTTATTTTGGCTATTCTGGGTCCTTTGCAACTTTTTTATAAATTTTGAGAATTGCTTGTCAGCAAAGCTTGCTGGAAATATAATTAGAACTGCATTCCATCTATAGGTAATCTGAAGGGAATAACGATGTTGAGTCTTCTAATCCGTGAGCATGATTTATCTTTTCATTTATCTAAATCCGCTTTAATTCCCTCTCAGCGATGTTTTGTTATTTTCCGGTAGAGGTTTGGCTCCCCTTTTGAATGTATCCCTATTATTCTATGTTTTAGGATGTTATCATGGATGGCATTTTGGTACTTAAAATTCCAGTTGTTACTATTGTGTAAAAATAGAACTAACCTTTGTATATCGACCTTTGATTCTGTACCCACACTAAATTCACTAATTAGGATGAATAACTGTTTTATATACTTTAACGTTTTCTACATACAAAATCGTGTTTCTGCGGTGATAGAAGCTTACCTCTACCCTCTTAATATTCTTGCCTTAAATAATACAATTTATTGTATTACTGCACTAACTGTGATCTCTAATATAATATCAAAAATGAGAGTGAATATTCTTTCTTTTTTGATCCTTAGTGCACAGTTTTAGTGGAAAGTATTTGGTCTTTCGCCATCAGACTCCCATAATCACATCTAGGTCTCAAACTTATCCAAAGCCATCTACTCAAATTACCTTATTTTCTCTTTTAAATTATTAATACAACAGGCTACGTTGGTTGGTTTTTAAAAATATTTATCTTATTTCTTTAGGCTGCATCAGGTCTTAGTTGCAGCATGTGGGATCTTCGTTGAGGCATGTGGGATCTTTCATTGCGGCACGGGCTTCTCTCTAGCTGTGGCGTGCAGGTTTTCTCTCTCTAGTTGTGGTGCGCAGGCTCCAGGGCGTGTGGGCTCTGTAGTTTGCGGCATGCAGGCTCTCTCGTTGAGGTGCGCGGGCTCAGTAGTTGTGGCGCAGGGTTTAGTTGCCCCGAGGCATGTGGGATCTTAGTTCCCTGACCGCGGATTGAACCTGACCGCATTGGAAGGTGGATTCTTTACCATTGGACCACCAGGGAAGTCCCAACGTTGGTTGGTTTT
Source organism: Lipotes vexillifer (assembly GCF_000442215.2). Taxonomy (NCBI): domain Eukaryota; kingdom Metazoa; phylum Chordata; class Mammalia; order Artiodactyla; family Lipotidae; genus Lipotes; species Lipotes vexillifer. Next base: position 2,787,724 of record NW_006775372.1, read on the forward strand.
TGTAAGGCTAATCCAGCCTTGCATTTGTGGAAGATCTCGCTTGGCCATAATATATTATCTTCTATTCCTGATTATTGCTGGATTTGATTTTGCTAAGGACTGTTGTGGTTTTTGTTTTTTTTTTTCCCATACACTCTTCTTATCTGGTTTTGGTATTGGGCTTATTCTGGCTTTATTAAATCATATGTTTAGTGTCTTCTGTTCCTCCATTTTCTGAAGGAGTTTGTAAGTTTCATATTGTTCCTTCCTTTCATGTTTCTTAGAATTCATCAATAGATCTGTCTGGTATCAAATTTTGTTTGGAGGGAGGTTTTCTTTACAAATTCAATTTCAGGGCTGTTCTGATTTTGTTTCTGTTATGTCTCTTCCTGGAAAATTTTTTTAATGTCGATTTTATCGAGATGTTTAAACTTATTGCCCTGAATTTTTTCACAGCATGTCCTTAACGTCATGTAATAGGTTCAGTGATGTCCCTTATTAATACTGGCAGTTGCTCCCTCTGTCCACCCCATTCTCCCTCCTTCACGTCTGCCCTACTCCCCATGCCACCCCCCATGTTGGATCAGGTTTGTGCATTCTGTTGATCGTTTTCAATGTGCCATATTTTAGTTTCGTTAGTATTTGCTCTTATTTATTTTCTATTTCAATGGTTCCAATGTTATCTTTGATTTTTTCTTTATTTTAACTTAATTTGGGTTTAATTTGCTATCCTTTTTCTAGCTTAAGTAGAAGGTCAGTTTGTTGATTTTATTTTTATTTATTTTTAAATTTTATTTATTTTATTTATTTTTGGCTTCATTGGGTCTTCGTTGCTGCACACGGGCTTTCTCTAGTTGCGGAGAGTTCGGTGTGTGGGCTTCTCATTGTGGTGGCTTGTCCTTGCAGAGCACGGGGTCTAGGCGTGCGGGCTTCAGTACTTGTGGCACGTGGGCTCAATAGTTGTAGCTCGCGGGCTCTAGAGCACAGGCTCAGTAGTTGTGGCACATGGGCTTAGTTGCTCTGTGGCATGTGGGATCTTCCCGGACCAGGGGTCGAGCCCTTGTCCCCTGCATTGGCAGGTGGATTCTTAACCACTGCGCCACTAAGGAAGCCCAGTTTGTTGATTTTAAACCTTTCTTCTTGTGTGAGTGTTTAGATATATACATTTTCCTATAAGCATACTTTAGCGACATCCCACAAAGTTTGATGTGCTGAGTTCTCTTTATCATTCAGTTTTAAATGTTTTCTAATTGCTGTTGTCATTTCTTTTTTTGTCCCATGGGTTCTTAGGAGCATGTTGCTGAATTTCCAAACATATTGGAATTTCTTAGACACTCTTGCTATTGATTTTTTTTTTAACATCTTTCTTGGAGTATAATTGCTTTACAGTGGTGTGTTAATTTCTGCTGTATAACAAAATGAATCAGCTATATGTATACATATATCCCCATATCTCCTCCCTCTTGCGTCTCCCTCCCATCCTCCCTATCCCACCCCTCTAGGTGGTCACAAAGCACTGAGCTGATCTCCCTGTGTGATGTGGCTGCTTCCCGCTAGCTAACTGTTTTATGTTTGGTAGTGTATATATGTCCATGCCACTGTCTCACTTTGTCCCAGATTACCCTTCCCCCTCCACGTGTCCTCAGGTCCATTCTCTATATCTGCGTCTTTATTCCTGCCCTGCCCCTAGGTTCTTCAGAACCTTTTTTTTCTTTTTTTAGATTCATATATATGTGTTAGCATACGGTATTTGTTTTTCTCTTTCTGACTTACTTCACTCTGTATGACAGACTCTAGGGCCATCCACCTCACGACAAATAACTCAATTTCATTTCTTTTTATGGCTGAGTAATATTCCATTGTATATATGTGCCACATCTTCTTTATCCATTCATCTGTCGATGGACACTTAGGTTGCTTCCATGTCCTGGCTATTGTAAATAGTGCTGCAATGAACATTATGGTACATGACTCTTTTTGAATTATGGTTTTCACAGGGTATACGCCCAGTAGTGGAATTGCTGGGTCGTATGGTAGTTCTATTTTTAGTTTTTTAAGGAACCTCCATAGTGGCTGTATCAATTTACATTCCCACCAACAGTGCAAGAGGGTTCCCTTTTCTCCGCACCCTCTCCAGCATTTATTACTTGTAGATTTTTTGATGATGGCCATTCTGACCAGTGTAAGGCGTTACCTCATTGTGGTTTTGATTTGCATTTCTCTAGTGATTAGTGATGTTGAACATCCTTTCATGTATTTGTTGGCAATCTGTATATCTTCTTTGGAGCAATGTCTGTTTAGGTCTTCTGCCCATTTTTGGATTGGGTTGTTTGTTTTTTTGATATTGAGCTGCATGAGCTGCTTGTATATTTTGGAGATTAACCCTTGGTCAGTTGCTTCATTTGCAAATATTTTCTCCTATTCTGAGGGTTGTCTTTTCATCTTGTTTATGGTTTCCTCTGGAGGAGTCAGGCTCCCTGACTTCAGACTATATTACAAAGCTACAGTCATCAAGACAGTATAGTGCTGGCACATAAACAGACATAGAGATCAATGGAACAGGATAGAAAGCCCAGAGATAAACCCACACACCTGTGGTCACTTTATCTTTGATAAAGGAGGCAAGAATATACAATGGAGAAAAGACAGCCTCTTCCGTAGGTGGTGCTGGGACAGTGGACAGATACATGTACAAGATACATGTACAAATTAGAACACTCCCTGACACCATCCACAAAAATACACTCAAAATGGATTAGAGACCTAAATGGAAGGCCAGACACTATCAAAGTCTTAGAGGAAAACATAGGCAGAACACTCTATGACGTACATCACAGCAAGATCCTTTTTGACCCCCCTCCTAGAGAAATGGAAAGAAAACCAAAAATCGACACATGGGACCTAATGACACTTTTGCTATTGATGATTAATTTTTTTTATCAATAAACATACTGTGTACATTTTCAATCCCTTTAACTTTATGGAAACATTTTTATCATGCCCCCACACACACCTCGCCGGTCTTGATAAATGTTCCGCTCGTCCCTTGAGAAAACTGTGTATTCTGCTGCTGTCGGGTGGAGGGTTCCATAAATGTCAGTTAGGTTACGATGCCAACAGTGCTGTTCAACTCTTCTGTGTCCGTAATGATTTCTTGGTTGGTTTTTTTTTTTTTTTTTTTCCTGCCTACTTTTTCTAACAGTTCCTGAGAGGAGATTTTTGACAGTTGTATATTTTTCCTTATATTACCTTCTGGCATGATTTTTATAAACTAGAAATTATAAATTTGTAAATGAGAAATCTGCTGGCACTGCAGCTCATTTCAGGTAAGCTGTGCTCTCTCTTTGGTTCATTCTATCAGTTTATATGCATCCTTGAAATTGTGCAGTTTCACTGTGATTGCCAAGGATTTGGTTGGTTTTTATTGATCCTGCTTGATATTTGATTGCACTCGTGATTGGAATACTGTTTCCTAATTTCTGTGAGGTTACCAGCTATTACTTTTTAAAATGTTTATGTTCTTCTGGAACTTTGATTCAATACACGTAGCAGCTTTTCAGCTTATTCCCCATATTGCTTAACTCCTTTTTCATATTTTTCTTCCGTCTCTGTGCTGCCTCTGAGTAAATTTGTACACACCATTTGGATTTGTCCAGTCTTTTACCCTATTCCTTTAGTGTTTCTTTTCTCTTTAAATTTTCAAGAATGTCCTTTACATATTCAATATTTCCAATTATCTCTTTCTTTTCTTAAGTCCACCTTTATTCCATATCTTGCTTTTTTTTCCCAATTTATTTTTTTTATAAGATTGACCTTCCATTTATCCTTTTGGGCATCCAAAATAGTTATTTTTAAATCATCACATTTCTATTTTTTTTTTACTGTCAAGTGGATTAAACTTATCTTACAACCTGTGGTTTCATTGGCTGTTTTCCGTAGTCTCATAATTCTCTGAATGTTTATGAACTTGTATTTGCAAGTTTATTTAGATAAGGAGTCTTTAGTCCAGGGGTCCATCGTGGTTGTTAATCTCTGTGCACAGTGAGCCTGGGAACATGGCTGATCCTTGTCTCGCTAAGTGAGGCAGTCACTTTATCTCCTGGTTGGAAGTGTGTCCACTTCATCTGAGAACTGAAGCCATAGCCGTCAGGCAGTATAAGACAGCCACCACTTCGATCAGCTTCCTTTCCTGAGTCCTTAGTTTCATGCAGGTAAACCTAGCTCCAGTGCCCATCCTAGGTAAGGAAAATGCAAGTCTTGCTGTTTCAGTGGAGCCCAACTCATGGGAAATCATGAGCCCCCTTGGCAGACCTCTGGCTTTATCCTACCGATATTTAAATCTCTTTTCATTTTTATTCGCATTGCTGCGTGTAATGCGGAGGAGTTTCAGGGCCCTGAGCTATCTTGATGGGAAATCAACTTTCTGTTTTGTTTTTGTTTTTAATCCAGTTAAAGGGCTTTCACGTTTCACTACAAGGTATCACAGAGAAGCTCCAGCCCTTAGAAATTGTTTGCTTGCCCTTGAGATGAAGATGTCGTTAGCACCGTCATATTACTGCCCCCTCCCTGTAGGAGAGTGTGTGATGCTTCTGTCCCTTTCATCCCTGGTCCTGCTGAGTCGCTCTCCCCCAGGGACAAAGTGGCCTCGTGCACAGCAAATACAAGGTGAAGTTTCCATTCCT
>NW_006775372.1:2792418-2808164 GCF_000442215.2 Lipotes vexillifer
CCTTTGGGGAAAAGGGCGTGGCTAGACTAGCTGAACTATAAGCCCCCTCCAGCTGTAGGGGTCTATGACTCCGTTGACAATCAATCTCCCCTCCATGGTGGTCGGACCCAGAAGGTTCAGGGGCTTCTTTGCATCGTTACCTTGAGCCTAAGCTTTGCAGCCCTTCCGCTGAAAAGCATTCTTTGGTCTGGCCTTCTGGCCACAGAAGTGGACTGAACGGTATTTCTCAAAAAGCCGTAACACGAGCACAGTTGCACTTCAAATGAGAATAGGAACAGAAAGACGAGGTGTTGTGGAGAAAGCAACTTTGAGTTCTTACTGTGTGCTATGTGGACAGATGTAAACAAAAAAAAGGATTCCCTGCCCTTAATTATTATGTTATGGTTAGTTGCTTACAGCCATAGCCAGGAAGCTTGTTAGTTACGTGAAATTGGACAGAGTAGTATATTTCTCTAAGGCCTCAGTGTCTTTTTCTGGGCAAATAATAATAATTAGCATCCACTGAGCTTCTCCCAAGGACTAGCCCCACATAAAGCATCACATTTAATCCTCAAAGGTTCCCGGTAAGGCAGGCATGGTTGGTAATCCCTTTTACCAACTGCCCAGCATCACACAACAGATAATGCGCAGTCCTGAGATTTACAAAGTGTCTGCTCATCACATGATGCTGTGCTGCCTTCTGTGCATAAATCAGGGATAGTTGTTTCTCCCTTAGCTCAGAAGAGTGAGTGAGACTTGTAAAGGGTCTGGCCCAGAGCACACACTCAAAAATATTAGCCCGTCAGCACTGTGGAGATGACATCTAATAGGGTAACACCGGTTAAGAGATGTCCATCACTAGAGGTTGTCGTACTGAGTGAAATAAGTCAGACAGAGAAAGACAAATACCATATGATATCACTCATATGTGGAATCTTAAAAAAGGCTACAAATGAACCTATTTACAAAACAGAGATTGGGTCACAGATATAGAAAACAAACTTATGGTTACCAGGGGCGAAAGGGGAGGGATACATTGGGAGATGGGGATTGTCATATACACACTGCTATATATAAAATAGGCAACTAAAAGGACCTACTGTATGTATAGCACAGGGAACTCTACTCAGTACTCTGTAAGGACCTGTATGGGAATAGAATCTGAAAAAGAGAGGACATATGTATATGTATAACTGATTCAGTTTGCTGTACACCTGAAACTAACACAATATTGTAAATCAGCTATACTCCAATAAAAATTAATTTCAAATTAAAAAAAGAGATGTCCACTAAATTTTCCTGGGGTTTCTTTCTTCTTGTCATATCCTGCTGTCCGTACACCATCTCTGTCCTTGATACAGCTCCCTGTGTCCTGTTTTCTTCCTCTGTTTGTGGACATTTTGTCACACTAGCTAGTTGCTGGCTCAAGGGCTGAGCTTAAAACCTTGAACTCTTCAGAGGAAATGTTTTCTGTGCACATCGAATGTTATGGTTTGCATCAAGGGCCCTGATATGGCCCAGGCAGGGTTGAGACAATCTTCCAGCTCATGTCAGTGCAGGTCGGGACACCGCCTTACGAATGGGGAGGAAATGTATGACTCGTGTCTCACTGAGAACATGACGCTCGGGACACAGACTGGGGACACAGGGGAACGGGCCGTCATCGTGCTCCGTGCGCACAGTGAGTAGCAGAGGTTGCTATCATCACAGTGAGGTTGCTGTCAAGCCATGCGTACTTGTGGGAGAGAAGCTATATGGCCAGAGCAAAGTCTCCAGCACCCTTTCCCCAAACTCAGTCACTGAGTTCCAGTGTCAGGAAGTCTGCCACATCCTCATAGCCCAGTACTGCTGTTTAATAATGTTTTCCTTTAAAATAACTCTTCCTGAAGTTTAAGTAACTGTATCTGAAAGATAGACTTTATATCACGACTCTAACATTAAGCCCATTATTATTTGTCATAAACAGAAGGTTTCATTTTAACAACTTGTCTGCAACCCACATTCACGTCAAGGACCAGACGTGTTTCCTTGGGAAACAGAAAGGAAAGAACTTTCCATGCCTGCTGACATCACTGCTTCCTTTACCTGACCACAGGAGATCTGTCTCATCCCAGTGATCCACTCAGAGCCACGTAAAAGAGGAAAGATGTGGAAAGAAAATCTGTAACCTGCACTTCTATGTAAGTCTGGAGATCTTTAGAATAATTACAGATGAGACCCAAAGATATTTTCAGCAAGGAGGGACAGCTTGAACCGCAAAGCAAGAAGAACCTGATAAACCTCAGGGTCTTTTTAACATGAAACTATTTTTCTGCTTTAGTAGGAAATGTTCAGAATAGAGTCTTCCCTGTGTACTTGAGCACAGTCTTTTCTCCCAGTGTCATTGGTTGAAAATAACTGAAGCCATGAAGCACGTCCATGGAAACATCCCAAGGGGGTGTGAATGGATGAAAACAACCCAGTTTCCTTCCCTTGGACCCTAAAACCTTTCCCCTATTTTATTCTCTTCCTCTTTTTTCCCTTTTCCCTCTTTTTGCTAACTTGCCCTCCTCTGAACCTTGAGAAACTGCAAGACTCACATGAACAGTTCTCAAAAGAACTGTTCTCACAGTTGCCTGGATGGGATTCCATCACAGACCCCTAGCATGGCGCATGAAAAACAGGCACATCTCCACACCTTCTGGCTGCATGGGTGGGGCCCCATGCTGGGATTAGTGCCCGAACAAGAAGGGATACCAGAGACCTTGCTCTTTTTCCCCCAAGAGCATACACAAATAAGCCATGTGAGCACACAGCAAGATGGCGGCCAGTACAAGCCCAGAGAAGAGGCATCACAGTGAGACTTACCTTGCTGGCATCTTGGTCTCCAACTTCCCAATCTCTACGACTGTGAGAAAATACAATTCTGTTGTTTAAGCCACCCAGTCTCTGGTGTTTTGTTATAGTAGCCCTAGCTGACTTTAGCATACTTTATTACAGTTTATAATCCCCACAGCAGGAAGTGGTAACCACGTCTCTGAATTTACTTTCTTACTGCTGTTGTCATAACCTGCTTCCAAATATAATCGGACATGTGTATGGGTTTTTTACCCTTATAGATAAGCTATTTAAGGGCAGGGACCATATCTTATGTCTAAGCATCTATCATTATGTCTTATTTAGGGTAGGTTGTCTATAAAGTATTTTTCGTTGCTGAAATTTACAACTAGCAATGATTTATTTTGGGGTGAAGTTTTCCCCACTTACTAAAATATTTTCATTCCTGACTGTATTCACTTGTAACCCAGGGGAGAAACAAAGTGAGGTCAAAGGCATCTCAATGCAGATGTGAGGGAGAAAGAATGAAGAAGAGATGCATTTTTCAAAAGTCGAAGTAATAGAGTCATTCAGATATGCTTCTCTGTTCCAAAAGGCCGGCCTTCTGCCTCTCTTCAAAATACGCTCTATGCGTACTTAGCTCTACACTCTTGCCCACCTTATTTCCAGAGTTACGTTCTCTCTTCTACTCATTTTCCATTCAGTTGCGTCATTTTAAGCCCAACTGAAGACCCAATTCCTGGGAGAAAATTTCTGAACTCATTCTTTAGGCGATGGAGATTGTATTTTTTTCTCTTTGAAACTGGAGTAGGCCATAGTAAATGAGGCTTAAATATGTCCTGAGATCCTTGTAGTGTTTCTCATGCTTAATAAGTTTTGTCTCCTTCACGAGTGTGTCGTTCACCTAAGAGCAGCAGTTATGTCTTTCTCTGTCCTTGGACGCCCCATCAAACTAGGCAGCAAGCCTTGTATACAGTTTAGGGTCAATGTTTCACTGTTGCTATTTCCTTCATTAATTTAAACTTGGGATAATTTGGCTCCTGGTTTTTAATCATACGTACCTTCCAAAGTTTTTATTAAATTATTTTGAAGTATTCCTGTTGTGGATTGGACCCCAGAAGTAACAGAAGATCTATTTTCCATTCTCTTAAATATTAACTCATGGTTCATGTCATATAAAAGTGTTCGTTTGGCTCATGGATGGATTAATTGGGGCCTTGGATCTGGTTTTCTGCAAGTTTCCTGGTTTTTCCTACTTTCCTCTCCTCATTCTGGCCTATTTCATGCTCCTTCCAGTTAACACCACTGAAAATCAGTGCAGGAGTTTCCAGCATAAGGCCGGACTTTGGTGTTGATGGATCGTCTCTGAATCAGTTGATAGCCAGGGGAGAAGATGCCTTTGGTCTCCAAGGTCTGGGGTACCTCAGGCAGTCACTGAGGGAGCGAGAGCAGGATTTGCCTGATTGGTGTTTGCTCTGGAAATCAAGACCCGCCCGCCCATGCTGGGTGTGATGCCATAGTGGGTAGGGTTGGGGGACTGGGGAGGCTCACATAGTGCTGACCCAGCCCTGCAGTTACTTAGGGCATGAAGCATGATATTAGATCTGCCACATTTAAGGAGCCAGTCAGCAAACGTAAAAAGCAACAATTCATCCATTTAAAACTCTTCAGTGAAGTCAGCGTACACCTTTAGTCTGCATAGAAATCTGAGGAAGACCTTGACATTGATCTGGTTTGGGCCCCTTATTATTTGTATTAAAATTATAAGTAGTATTTAAGAGAAATAAAGGTAAAAGTTTTTGTACAAAATAAAAACTCATTTTGTAGGATCTCATTGGTCTCTGCCATTGGATTATTAGATATACTTCTTTTTAATTTTTTAATAAACTTATTGTAGTGCTTACTCTAGCGTTTATAATGCATCTTTAACACCTTCAAATAATAATTTACCCCTTTCCTTACTATGTAAGAAGCCCACAACAGTATACTGCCCACCGTGTCTTTTGTGCAATTTTTGTCACACATTTTCCTTCAACATATATATTCAACCCATAATTTATTATTAGATTTTACTCTGAACTGTTAATTATCTTTAAAGAAATTTTAAAACAAGTAAGTGAAAGTCTATTATATTTGCCCACAGGTTTAACATTCTGTCACTCTTTGTATAAATTCCATTTTCCGTCTGGTGTCATTTCTCTTGTGCCTGAGGGATTTTGTTTACTGTTTCTTAAAATGCAGGTCTGCTGCAAAAGCTGAGAAATTTTCACTGGGTGTAGAATTATAGACTGACAGGTGGTTGGCTGTTTTTGTTTTTTCCTTTTCAGCACTTTCTGGATGCCATTTCATGGTCTTCTGGTTAGCACAGCTTCCATGGGGGTAAGAGTGTATGTCTTAATTCACAGAGAGAGAAAACGATGACAGAGCAGTTAACACATTGATCCAAATTAATTTATAAACCCTCACAATTGGAATCTCGGACCCGCTAACTCCTGCACAAGTTCACATCAGTGAGAGAGCTCTGCATTATTCTCCTGGGAGTTTGTACTCTGGATGTATTTTGGGGGGTCGCTGATGGTCGCTATGTATCTAAAGTGAACTTGACCAGCTTTGAAGAGGAACATGGTTAGGTACTTAACTGGCTAACTCACCACAGTAACCGGAGGGTTTCCCAAGTATAGGTGACCGCAAAGACATCACTGCTTCCTTAAATGAGCTCTGTGTGCCCTTGGCATTGGTCTGCCAGTAAGCGCTGTCTGGGTCACACTGTTTCGATGGCCCTGGAAACCACAACTATTTCTGGACATTTCTCCAGAACCCACTAGTCAAGCGTTTGACTCACTAATTTATCTAGTTCTGTAGGAACACCTATCAGTCGGTGGAGGGATTGCCTAAGAATTCTTTTCCTTCATTTAACTGGGCAAACAGCTAATTGGCCTAGAATCAGCTGATTTTTTTTTCCACATTCCTATGTACGCACTCTTAAAAATAACATTACATAGAATAGGTGTTATTTGTATTGCCAAAATTGCAGCAAAGAGTTTCACATTTTAATGGCAGTTTTAACTTCTGGGCATCATGTTTAACAGGCGTGATCAGAGGCATCCATCAGAGGCTTTGTTTTGTGTCCACTAAGCATCAGGGAATTGGAGGAGGGGTGCTGACCTGTGTTGTTGTGCCCATGAGGAGATAGGCACGTGTTCTGGTGGTTTGGTTTAGTTTTTCAAAAGTAAAATGGTGCTGCCATTTAGGTTTATGTTTAAATTTTTATGCAATTTTTAAAGACTACTTGCCATTTACAGTGATTACAGGGTATTGGCTCTATTGCCCGTGTTCTACTATACATCCTTGTAGCCTGTCTTATGCCCAATAGTTTGTACCACCCACTCCCTCACCCCAAACTACCCCTCCCACACTGTCCCCACTGGTCACCACTAGTGTGTTCTCTGTATCTGTGAGTCTGCTTCTTTTTTGTTTTATTCACTTGTTTGTTGTATTTTTTTAGATTCCACATTTAAGTGATATTATACAGTATTTCTTTCTCTGTCTGACTTATTTCACTTAGCATAATGCCTTCCAAGTCCATCCATGTTGCTACAAATGGCAAAATTTCATTCTTTTTTTATGGCTGAGTAATATTCCATTGTGTATATGTACCACATCTTCTTTATCCGTTCATCTGTCAGTGGACATTTAGGTTGCTTCCGTATCTTGGCAATTGTAAATAGTGCTGCTCTTTTACAATGAACACTGACATTTTAGGTAAAATTTATTTGAACTCTCACAAATGAATTCCAGATTAAACAGAAAATTATTGTCTTGGTTTTACTGCTGTTGTCCTTTGCCATGTTAAAAGCTTCCGAATTATCAAGGGTGAAAAACTATTAAAAAAAAAAAAAATTAAACCCCAAAAGACATGGGATGGAAGAAAAACATAAAAAGTAGAAGCTGGTTGGTGCTGAAGCAATGACAGAATCCTTAGAAAACAGAAATGATGTATTTCTTCCAGGAAGAAAAAGTGAGTTTGAAAACACCATTACTGCTTACAGTACCACTTACAATGCCAAACTGCCTAGAAATGTCTTACTTTGAATGCAGAATGGAACACGGTTTGTTCCAAATAGACTTTGCAGTGAACTAAAGGGCAGGTTACAAGGAAACTGCTGGTTAGTAACTGGTTGTAAACGGTCTGGGCTGCAGCCAGTACTGTGGCCCTGGGGGTGGGCAGGGACTTCCAAATCTTCAGCTCTGGGCAGCCTCCCTAACAGTACAAAGTGAGCAAACAGCACAGTAGCTCTCTCCTCTCCCATAGCTTATAACCACCACCAACCTCTCAGCCAGTAGATATCACAGGCGTTAGAATTCCTGAAAGATAGTGCAGTATTCATTATTGTACTGAACTGATTTCAGGAAACAATGCGTAAAAATAATTAAAATGAAGGCAAGGGCTGGCAAGCTGAATTTACATGGAAAACTGTCTTAAAGCACCTGATAGGAAGTGACCGATTGCAGGCCGTTACTAAAAATATCACAAAGACAGAAAAGCACATACAGTTTGCTGCAATCATTCATTATTAATTTGATAACATTGGTGAGCATCCTCTATGTGCCAGGCAATGATTAATGCATGGATACATAAAGATAAAGAAGACACATTCCATGCCTGGTGAGAGAACAAGACCATGCATGCAGTGGTGCTCGTGCAATATGGTCATTGATGTGCGTTCTCTAAGCATTATTTTCCAAGCATCTTAGCAGGTGATGTGTTAGAATAATCACCAGTAGGGAGATCAGGTTGACTATAACAGAATCAGTGACTCTCATTAGATAAGCTAAAAAAAAAAATTAGGGGCTTCCCTGGTGGCGCAGTGGTTGAGAGTCCTCCTGCCGATGCAGGGGGCGCGGGGTCATGAAACAGCACAGTAGCTCTCTCCTCTCCCATAGCTTATAACCACCACCAACCTCTCAGCCAGTAGATATCACAGGCGTTAGAATTCCTGAAAGATAGTGCAGTATTCATTATTGTACTGAACTGATTTCAGGAAACAATGCGTAAAAATAATTAAAATGAAGGCAAGGGCTGGCAAGCTGAATTTACATGGAAAACTGTCTTAAAGCACCTGATAGGAAGTGACCGATTGCAGGCCGTTACTAAAAATATCACAAAGACAGAAAAGCACATACAGTTTGCTGCAATCATTCATTATTAATTTGATAACATTGGTGAGCATCCTCTATGTGCCAGGCAATGATTAATGCATGGATACATAAAGATAAAGAAGACACATTCCATGCCTGGTGAGAGAACAAGACCATGCATGCAGTGGTGCTCGTGCAATATGGTCATTGATGTGCGTTCTCTAAGCATTATTTTCCAAGCATCTTAGCAGGTGATGTGTTAGAATAATCACCAGTAGGGAGATCAGGTTGACTATAACAGAATCAGTGACTCTCATTAGATAAGCTAAAAAAAAAAATTAGGGGCTTCCCTGGTGGCGCAGTGGTTGAGAGTCCTCCTGCCGATGCAGGGGACGCGGGTTCATGCCCCGGTCTGGGAAGATCCCACATGCCGAGGAGCGGCTGGGCCCGTGAGCCATGGCCGCTGAGCCTGCGCGTCCGGAGCCTGTGCTCCTCAAGGGAGAAGCCACAACAGTGAGAGGCCCACGTACTAAAAAAAAAAAAAAAAAAAATTTCTATCTTGGATGCTGGAATTCTTTATTTGCAAACTATTTTAATTATCCTACGCTGGAAGTTGTGCCTGTAGTTTTGCAGGAAAGATTATAACTCGTTAGTGTCCAGGCTTGGAGACAAAGGGACATCTACAGTACATGAATATGTGAAAAAGTGACACCACAGAAAAGAGCACAGGTATTTTATTTTCAGAACAGTGGCCTTAATTTTACCAGTTTCTGAAAGCAGTGTCATAATTTCAAGCAAAAAAGAACACTTATGGAGTACACATTTCACTTTTACACGATATTAACACGTTTCACAAGAGTTTATTTACTCATTTCTCTGTCTCAAAATATGTTCATCTATGCCACTGTATATTACTGTATAATTGATCTAGTCATGTTATATTACATAAAAATAAGCTTTATTAAAAGACACTACTCAGAATTATTTCTCCTGCTTTTTTTTTAACTTTTTATTTTATATTGGAGTATCGTTGATTAACAATGTTGTGATAGTTTCAGTTGTACAGCAGAGTGACTCAGTTGTACATATACACGTATCTATTCTTTTTCAAATTCTTTTCCCGTTTAGGTTTTTACATAATACGGAGCAGAGTTCCCTGTGCTGTGTAATGCAAGTGCTAGAATTTTAACACAGAGAATGGTCTCGGCCAGCAGTTCTCAAACTTCATTGTGGGTAAAGCTTCAGGGGTTGTGTTAAAATACAGATGCTGATTCAGCATGACTGGGGTGGGGCCTGAGGTTCTGCGTTTCTCAGTATCTCCCAGGAGATGTTGATATGCCGGTCCATGGGCCACACTTGGAGCAAGTGATCCAGAATACTAGGTCTGATCCATTTTGTTTAAACCATCTCTGCTGTTGGTCCTGGTGACTTGGAATATTCAATCATACTTGCAACACACTTAGATAAGATCAGTGTCATGACATCCACAGAATTACACGGGCTCTCATCCCAATTCCCATTTCCTTACAGCAGTTTGTCTTGAAGGGATTTCTTTTTTGTTGTTGTTGTTGTTGTTAAAAGAGTACTTTATTATTTATTTATTTTTTGGCTGCATCGGGTCTTAGTTTTGGTGCACGGGATCTTCATTGTGGTGCGTGGGCTTCTGTTTAGTTGTGGCATGTGGGTTTTCTCTCTCTAGTTGTGGCGAGCAGGCTTCAGGGAGCATGGGCTCTGTAGTTTGCAGCATGCGGGCTCTCTCATTGAGGCACGTGAGCTCAGTAGTTGTGGCTGGTGGGCTTAGTTGCCCCGTGGCACGTTGGATCTTACTTCCCTGGCCAGGGATCGAACCTGTGTCCCCTGCATTGGAAGGTGGAGTCTTTACCATTGGACCACCAGGGAAGTCCCTTGAAGGGATTTCTTAATTTGAGGGATCATTGGCAACTTGGAGTGGTTTCGCATGGTCTGTCATGATCTTTACGGCTGCCCTTACAAAGTGATCTATCTAAATTAACCTTATTCCTGGAGACGGAGTGGAATGTTCTGTTACTTGTTCTCTTTTAGTGTAATAACGGTTGTAGGCTAATGGGGAAAGATGATGAGCACAGATTACCCTCATGTAGTCAAATTCAGACACAGTGATCATAGTGAATAACCTACCTCAGAGGCTTATTTTTTCTAACAACGATAATGATAGCAATTATTTTAACTGCAAGTTACTGAATGCTTTCTGTGTCTTATTTGATGTGTAATTACATCAAATTCTAGCTTTGCTGTAATGATCCTAAGTTCTGAGAGGTTAATTGGTTTGTTCTTTGTATCATTTATAGCAAGTTAAAGTGAAATCGGAGATTCAGGTGCCTACAAATCGTTCCTTTTTTCTCTGTATCGGGCTGCAGCTCAGCTCTCAAACCTCCGCTTTGCCCATCTGGAGGCTGTCGCTTCCTGGAAGTGATTATGCCAGTGTATTTTCTGTCTTGTCCTCTCCTTTCTCTTGGGGAAGTCTCAGTTTCCAGGAGTTTACCTGTTTTTCGTTTCCACTGAATTGTGAGTTCATCTGGGCCCTGGTCCCCCCCCCCCCCCCCAGTACCTCTCCTGTTCTGAAGCTCCCCCTGTGTCACTGGGGTCCCCAGAGAATCACAAAACTCGTCTCCATCCCTCTTTCTTACCACCATCCCCTATGTATAATGTGTTTCCTTTTGCAGGAAGAGACTGCTTCCTGTCAGAGTTTCAGGTGAGGCGAGGATGCCTAAATGCATGTTGATGTCTCCTCTGCTTCCTGATAAAGACACACACTGCCCTACCCACAGGACAGTTACCGCAGATCTGGTTCTGCCATCGTTTCCTTTCTGTTGGATTCTCATCTCCCTTGGCTTGGGGAGGTGCTTAGCTCTGTGTGCATTTCTCTCACTCCAGGGTTAAAGTGTTTTGAGTTCTCTGGTATTCACCTCTTGATATTCAAATGCAAAATTTGGAATTAAAAAAATAATTTCTCAAGCACCAATTTCTTGGAAGAAATGCTTTGCTTTCAAGACCCATATTTCTGCTACGAAGTAAAAGAGAATTCTACCTAGCTCTTCAAAGCCAGGAATTTAAGTCTGATTTTTGTTTGTGCCCATCCTCTCCTGTGGCAATAAGCTTCAGGCCAAAGGCTGATTTGCAGAAAATAAAAAAGCACCAAGAAGAGAACACGTACCTGACATCATTTCCAAAAAAATTCAAGTAGGGTGCATTCATATGTTTGGAAATAACAGTACAAGTCTGAACAAGGTGCTTTTGGAAAGTGATCATCCAGAAAATAATTAGGAAGCTGACACGTTTCTTTTTCATGTACACTTACACGAAAGAGGTTGAATCGAGAAGCTTCACTTAATGGAAACACTTAGATTTTTATAACTTTATCTGAAGCCAAAAAGAGAAGGGATTTATCTGAGATGAAATGTCAGCAAAGTTTTACAGAAGTCCTTAATGAGTCCCCTGAAACACTTTGAAGGTGTTGATACGACCAATCAAAATTTTGTTTTCTGTTTGTTTTGTTTTTCTTTTCCATTCCCTTTTACTAAGATTTTCTTAATCTGGATATAACCTCCCAAATCTAGGATGAATCTCTCTTTTTTTCCCCTGTCTTTTTGAGTTACTGCTGAAGGAAAGTTTCAATTTTTAAAAGCCAAAGTGTTTTCTAGACGTTCTTAAAGTCCCCAAGCTAGGTAAACTGATGTAATTTATATTAACAGCATAAACATTGGCAATTAATGGGTTTTTTCCACAAAGACTTTTTTTTTAACCAAAGTTCTGAGTGATAGAAAACAGAGGGATTTTGCTAAAATGGAAAGGAGAATTATATGCCTGCTTGAATTCATGCTGACAAGTTTGCAGCATGTTTCACATGAGGCCAGAGGGGCCAGGAGGAACACTGGTGTCTCGCCGAGTTATTGTTGAGGAAACGGGTGTCGTGTGACTTGTAACACCCTTAGAATATCTTGGTGAGCTATTGCCTACAGATGTCTGATAGAGCAGAGAGACCACGGGAACGCCAGCCTCTCATGAAATCTCTACACATGCATTTTTAACTCGCTCAAGATTTATGACTCCTGAATCCAAAGTCAGGAACACAAATCTTCTTACTCCTGTTACTTACGTAAGACGACACCGAACACTCCGCGTTGTAGGCGGGCAGCGAAGGCGGGGGCTTTGAGTGTTTAAAGTGCTTACCATTGCGTTTGGGGGAGGTATGGAAAATCACTTAGCAGTTTCCATTCTCCACTCCTCTCTCCTAGGGATGCTTCCTACGGAATCATGGGCAAAACGGAACCACAAATAAAACTTGCAGGCTTAGGAATACAATATCTCCACTTGGAATTCTCCAGTTCTTTACACATCAAGGGATGTATACTTCTTATTAGAGGACTCACATTTCTGGTGTTACACAATGATGTATGTCTCCTCGTGGATTATTATCTCAAGAATAAAACACTCTCAGCTTTTCTCCCAAAATATATATGAGTCAATGAGGACTTCAGTATGCAGTTCTCCATTTCTCCATCTTAGCATTATTCGTTTTTGAGATGAGAAAGTTCATGGTTCTATTGGAAAGAGCCAGGATGCAAAGAACATCATAGATAGTGTCTCAAGTTTTCAGAGAACATAATACACACTAGGTTAGCGGTGTCACTATGGGACTTCTTGGGAAACATAGTTCGTGTTAAATCCATCTCCAGTGGGAATTCAGTATCTATGTGAAAGGTTCTTCTGATGTTCATGTCAATGGCGTAGCTTTCTGGGATAACAGATTTATTTGGAGAGCACACCACATGAATGAGGTACAGCCTCCGCGGGCAAATGAGGTTCACAACTAAAAAAAGTCATTCCAAGACCGATTACTTTTCAACATTTGGCCCTAATTCACGGAAAGGAGCAAGAATTTGGGGCAGGGATCTGGGAAGGTAGGGCCAGGTGGGGAGATGACTTGTTTAGAAAGTAGAGTAGATACATGGGCGGCTGGAGGGCTCAGAATGGATGGGGCAGGGGACGGTGGGGTTGAGTATCGCGCTGGAGCGACCATTCACGCCATCTTCATGTGAATAGCACGCACTTCAGTGAGTGACATGTTTTATTTTCTAGGAGCAAGCTTTTAGTTTTAGCCTGATGTTATTTGGGTACCAGAGACCACCAGTAACTTGCTAGTTGCAGGAAGAACCATTTCCAACAGCATAGCAACTTTGACCACGTGGTGAATAGTTACCCCCCGCCCCCCGCCAGCGTCTCCCTGGAGGCTGCTCTTCTGTGAGAGCCACCGTCACTGAGGGCCCTTCCACGATGCTATTTTCAGTCTCGAGGAGGCTCAACAGTGCTGGGATTTCAAAAGCCCGAGATGCATAAGGTCACAGTGCTTTAGCTTGAGCCCCTTGGCCCAATGCTTTCTGCTCATTTGGCATCTAAGGCTCAGGCGTCAGTGTAGAAAAGACCCTACGCTCCTTCCAGGACACAGGGAGAAGAAACCATTCGAGACCAAGTCTCAGGGATCAGGGCCATTGGTCAGTATCTAGTATTTTCATTGAGAACTACTTACAATATTCTTAAAACCCATTCAAAATAGAAATAAGACCCTCCCTGATCACTTATTTTATTCACACCTATTTTCTGCCTCTCATCCTTCTGCTGCCCCTGTGCCTTCCCCTCGCGGGCAAGGGGACTGAGAGATGCATTTTCCCATGTGGAGAAACACAATGGGCACCAAGGATTTCGGGCCTAAATTCCTCACATACATGTCACGTGGATACATTTCTGAAAATCAGTAATGACGTTGAGCTCCATAAATGGTATGAGCAAATTGTATACATTTAATTTAACTTGGATTCTGCCTCTGGAAGCTAAGTTTGAATTAAAATATAAATAATTGTACATCTCTGGGAAACCAGTAAGCTGTTTTGAGGTCATTCTGACTGAATTTTGTGAGGAATTGACTCTGGAGAGAGATCTTGCTTTCTGGTCAATTTGCACCGTCGTATTAGGCTGATATGCAAAAGTCAGGTTCTAGGGAAGCGGAAAGGAAGCGTAAGGACTCATAGGAAACATTTAAGAGGAAGACAGCAGAACACCTTGTAACATGAAGTGCAGTGGAACTTACCTTAACCGGAAACATGCCTAATAATATTTAGGTTTCCAAGCTGTGTAGGATTATCCCATTGTCCCTGCGTAATGTCTGGGATGCCTGAATGTCTCAGGAGCAAGTGCAGAATCTCTGCAAAGGCCAATGCCAAATGTAAAAGCTGGAAACTACCATGCTCTTCTAAATTCAGACTTTAATCATACACATTTTTTAATGTGCTTATTTATATATGGTGAGTTGTAATATAATGTGGTATATGCTTCCTCCTCTGGTTACTCCAAATTTTTGCAGAAAATGTTCACAGAAGTAGCATTATCAAATTTATTTTTCATTTTTCTCCATTTTCATCCCTATTTCTCTTTTCGTCACTTTTAATTTTGACATATTTTCAAGCATACAGAAAATGTCTAATTATAAAAAAATTGATAGTAAGCATTTACCCAGATTCAGGACACATTAAAACTTTACCACATTTACTTTGCTCTGTTCTCTCCCATAAAGTTACTAATTTTCCCTTGGCAACTCATAAGAAGTTTATGGTATTGATGAGAAATCCGTGAGATGTTTTGAGACTACCTGTGTATCTTGTTGATCAAACTCACTTTTGACATCTCGCCGGCATTAATGCCAGTGTGATGACTGCAAAATGGTGATTTGCTAACTGCATTTCTTCAGCATTTATTAGTGGCGAAAGAAGGGCTCCCCTTTGTCCTCTGTGGTTTTTATTCACCGTCAATATGGATTTGTGGATAACACAAATGCAGCTGTTTTTAAGTGAGTCCTTTCAAACCGGCATCTGTGCACTTTTGAGATGTTCCCAGCATTTTGTGAGCACCTCCTTATGTAATATTATCACAGTTTCTTAAATGTCAAAATGGAGGTAAAAATAAATGTAGAATGATCGTCTCCACCTACTAATGTATTAAGAGAGTTCATTGGCTTCCATGATGATAAATACTTTTATGTCCAGTTGATGCTTCCAAGTGTTGGTGGCGCCCAAAAGTGGTGCAGATTAATTCATAGAATACGTAGGATCTATTTCAAATTTTGACCCAGAGAGCTTTCAACAGGAGAGGTGTCCACAGTCTACTATGAATACAGAGATCATGCCTGCAACCAAGCTCGGTAGTTATGCTGTGCTAAAATATTTGAACTTAATGAGAGCTAATCTGGTATAGATGGTGACAAAATAATTATTTTCATGAAAACCTAAGAGTGTTTTAATGTCATAATCTAGCCTTGGGTTGTTAATTTGAGCGACAGTCTTGTTACTGTTACCAAACTCCTCTTGAGCACTGACCCCTCAGCTGCTTTTGAGTAGTTACAATGATTGAGGGCACCTTCTACATTTTAAGAGTGCTTGTTTGGCTAATTTTACTAAGTGGCATTTCCTTCTAGTTATGAGCTAGGATCCTCCCTGGAATTCTCTCCCAGTTCTTCGTTTTCATTTGAAGAGGCGTAACGCACACAGTCCGTCTCCTTTCCCTTGAGGCAGCACCTCTTTAACTGTCTGAAGAGCACCCAGGCTCTTTAGGATCTTGGCTAAACATTCCCAGGTCCCATCTTCATTTTCAAAGGCCTGAGTTCGCTCTTGATTTGCTCTACTCTGCGTAGTCTGTCCAGTCTATATCCCAAAAGGTACCAGTGCTGATGAATTATTGTGACTACCTGCACTACTGTGGTTCAGGCTCTTTCAGAAAGAGTG
>NW_006775372.1:2808174-2811544 GCF_000442215.2 Lipotes vexillifer
AAGAGTGTGGCTGTTGATTACTACTGTCTGCCAGGATCACAGGGAGAGTGTGGTGTTCATGTCCCACCCTATATTGTGAATAGAGGCAACGGTTTGGAAACAGGAGATGTGCTCTAACCAGGCTAGCATACTTGACCCTGAAATTAAATTACTCGTCTACTGTGCTGATGTTTAAAACCATTTAGATTTTATCACATTGCTAGCTTAGAACAAATTTGTAGTCAACTAACATGTCAGGGCTTTTGTTTCCCTGTTGCGTGCTTTCTGGATCACGGTCTATTATATAATCGCATTATTGCCGGAAGGCTTAGAAAGTGTCCTGATGGGACAAACTGAAAATAGATATAATGAGGTGAAATTAAAGGCATGCGAAACTGCAGAAGAGGTGACAACCTACGTCACTTTTGTTTATATGAAAATTATCATGAGTGTGTCAGAACACAAGAAAGGTATGTGAAGATTTTCAAGGGAAAAGCTCTATTTACATGTTTAATCTTTACCTGATGCTTACCTAGCTGAAAACATGAAACAATTATACTACGCTAACATTTTTCATAAAGTCTCACTATCCTAGAACACACACATATTGATTTTTTGTTTCCTGGGCTTCTCCATCCTATATTGTGAATGAAAATTTTTAGGGGAGAAATAATAAACCATGACAGCAAACATTCAACCTAATAGAAAAGATCGCTCAGGGGTTTATTCTTTGATTGGATAAATGCTTGCTTCAGATGTGATAGGTGTTAGGAAAGCCTTTTAAAATTTTTCAGAAGGTACAGTAATCTATATCCATAGCCCTGTAGTCGAAGATGATCACTTTAGAAAAGTGCAAAGCTGCTGCAAACTAGGTAGAAAAAGGTAGATGTTGCTGAAGGAAGAAAGCAAAAAAGCTTTGGTTTCTACCTGTGAAAACAGTTTCTCATTTCCACACGTGAGTCACTCGTGTCCTGTAAAGCACTCACTCAAGAGAACCCCACGGTAATAGTCCCAAGAATACCGTCTTCCTAAAGATAACGGTGTTAGGAAGTGCATACTTTTAACAGTTGGTCACTTTGATTTTTAATTTAAAATGTTCATCATGATTTTAAAAACTGTAAAAATTCTGGTATTCTTTATAGGAAAGGCTCTAGAAGATAGTTTGTCCAGGTTGTGTTCATTCTCTTTGATGAAGCAGCAGAAATGGGAATTCTACCCAAAAAGAAGGAACAGAGGCCCTGCCCCAGTGTCCCCCTGTCACCATGGAGGGGAACCTGGTGACGAGCTCTGCCTCACAACTCCATACAATTCTGACAGAGGTAAACAGACCGTGCTACACAGCAAGAACGAGAACAATAATAATGATGATGATAGCTTACGTTTGCATGGAGTTTTCCATTCGTGTAACAGACGAGAACACTGGCGTGCAGCTTTCTTACTCTGGGGCACTCACGCTGCATTCAGACTAGACTGAGGGATGAGAAAACAGACTCAGTGTCTGGGAGACCTTAGAATTCTTCCTGACACCTGAGGAGGTGGTTGCCACCTCCCTTTTCCATCTGAAGAGTCAAGAAGGAGCCTGAGGGGCTTCCCTGGTGGTGCAGTGGTTAAGAATCCTCCTGCCAGTGCAGGGGACACAGGTTCGATCCCTGGTCCGGGAAGATCCCACATGCCGTGGAGCAACTAAGCCCGTGTGCCACAACTAGTGAGCCTGCGCTCTAGAGCCCGCGAGCCACAACTACTGAGCCCACGTGCCACAACTACTGAAGCCCCTGCACCTAGAGTCCATGCTCCACAGCAAGAGAAGCCACCGCAATGAGAAGCCCGTGCACCGCAACAAAGAGTAGTCCCCGCTCGCCGCAACTAGAGGAAGCCCACACGCAGCAACGAAGACCCAACACAGCCCAAAATAAATAAATAAATAAGTTAATTAATTATTTTTAAAAAGAGCCTGAGGCTTAGCTATTCTCTTGCAAAAAAGCTCCTGGCGTTTGATTCCCCTCAGTGCTTTGAAGCAACATGGGGTTTATTTAAGACAGTGCAGTGCAGCAGCCAGACAAAAAAAGAAAAACAAACATAAGCTTTCTCACTAAATACTTGTAATGTGTTCAGCTGACGATGTAAATATCTAGATATGTACAAATTTGGGGGACCATCATAGCCCTATACGTTTTTCGTTTTACTCTCTTCAGAGTCAACCAGCTAGAGATGTTCCCAATATTTAGAGGGAGGAATGATTGCTTCTAAGCCTGTATTCCCATTGTACAGTGAATCTACCTCTGTTAAAACATATACTCTATTTTCCCATAATCATTTCTGCCTTCCTTATTAAATTAAGAGCTCTTTGGTGACTGGGAACATAAAAATAATATTTGTGGTGGGTTAAGATCCTTCTAAATGTCAGATCCTCCACACATATTATTTTAGTCTTACAAAAAATGCTCCATGACAAGTTTTATGATTTCAATTTGGTTAATGAGACAGCAGCCTCAAAAAGACCAGGTTATCTGATCAAGATCTTACCACAAATCCGTGGTCAGTTTTGGACTTGAAACCAGTCCTGCCAAAAATCACCACTGGAGACATTGCAAGAACCACCGTAGATTACGTGTATTAATCGTAGTATTCCTAGGAACTGGCCTGTGCTTGATCTATAATTAAGGTAATTCCAACCAATATCTAGTAAATATCCAGTTAGGTTTTTCCACATACCAAGAGATAGGACACAGGGCTTTCTATGTATTTACTTATAAATGATCTAGTCCGTGGGAAAGTACCGCTTTCAGAGATGGTGTTAGTGAATGCATTAGTTATCTATAGCTTGTAACAAGTTATCCCAAAATGTAATGGATAAAAAGAGCAAAATTTATTGCCTCACCCTTTCTGTGAGTCAGGAATTGTGTGGCTTACCTGGGTCC
The DNA here is from genome assembly GCF_000442215.2 of Lipotes vexillifer. NCBI lineage: Eukaryota > Metazoa > Chordata > Mammalia > Artiodactyla > Lipotidae > Lipotes > Lipotes vexillifer. The sequence continues at coordinate 2,811,072 of NW_006775372.1, forward strand.
TCTGGCTTAGGGTTCCTGATGAGGTTGCAGTCACCTGGGACCTGAGACATCTCAAACCTAGATGCATCTTCTTTCAAGCTCACTCCCGTGTTTATGGGAAGGATGGCTGGATTCAGCCCCACATGTGCTCCTGGATAGAAATTCTCAGTTCCTTGGCGTATGGGGTTCTCCAAAAGGCAGCTCACAAATCACTTCATGAAAACAAACAGGAGAGGTCCTTCCTTCAAAATAGAAGTCACAGTCGTTTGTGACTTAATCTCAGAAGTGGTATCCTAATACATGGCAGTATTCTGTTACTTAGAAGCAAGGCACCACATTCAACGGGAGGGGGTTACCCAGGGCACGGAGGTAAGGAGGGCAGGGGTCATTGGGGGTCATCTCAGAAGGCTGCCTACACCAATGAACACAAAAAGGAAGGCTTGGAACATTCTGTCTAGAGCAGGACACTTACAGTTCCCCATATAGGAAAGAGT
>NW_006775372.1:2811690-2850204 GCF_000442215.2 Lipotes vexillifer
TATTATATATATATATATATATATAATACATATATATTTACTCTTCAGAGCCATGGACATTTTGCAAATTAAGTAAGCACTATGATGTTTTATTGCCTGTCACTAGTGAGTTATCAAACAGTGAAAGAGCTGGAGTTACCTCTTGACCTTCAGCTCTGAAAGCTTTTTAAAAATGTGAGAAAAAGTGTGTGTGTGTGTGTGTGTGTGTGTGTGTGTATAGAATATAATATGGAAAAAATGAACTACCTAGTTTTATTTTTTTAACAATGTAACACATTACAGACCTTATCTGCAACTATGTGAAGCCACTTTATATTTTGTTTTAAGTTTATTTTATTGAAGTGTAGTTGATTTGCAATGTGTTAATTTCTGCTGTACAGCAAAGGGAATCAGTTATACATATGCGATGAATAAATTCTTTTTCATATTCTTTTCCATTATGGTTTATAACAGGATATTGAATGTAGCTCGCTGTGCTATACAGGAGGACTTGTTGTTCACCCATTTTATATATAGTAGTTTGCATCTGCTAATCCCAAACTCCCAATCCAACCCTCCCCCTCACCCCTCCCCTTTGGCAGCCACAAGTCTGTGGAGAAGTCACTTTTCATGAGTGACAAAGCATATTAGACTAGAAAGTTTTAAAATATGTTCCCCTGAGGTTTTCAATAAGATCAGCCTGGAAACTGCACACTAATGAATGACAGAATCGAGGCTTATAAAATCCATTTTAGAAGATTCTGATTTTCAGTCATGTTACAAGGACGAGAGCCTCATTATCTTTTATCGTTTGTACTTCTGAACCACTAGTGTATACATTACTTTACATTATTAAATTTCACTTTAAGTGGAAAATGTTAATATTTTAACTCAATAGTTCAAATGCTACTAATACTAATGTCTTTCTAAGGGAAAGCTTTTCAAGTTCAATTAGAATCTTCTTAACTTTTATTTCTGCAGTGTTTGGAAAGAATACTCTAGTGAGATAGATTATCCTAAAACTAAGATAATGAAAAACTAATTTATCTCTAACTTGAATACATTTTGGGATTTATTTGAATATGCATCTTTAATATGTGAGGAAATCGTGACAATTAAAACACAAATGTGAAATACAGCCATGTAGACTGGACTCAAGCTGACCAGATTTTTCAGCCTTCTGGTCTACCCTTCTCAGCAAACCTCTCTGTACTTTTGCCTTCCTTTTTTTGGATGTTTCTGTTTTGAAAACTGAAATATCATTGCTGTACAATATTATATGTTACAGGTGTACAATATAGTGATTCACAATTTTTAAAGATTATACTCCATTTATATTCATTATAGAATATTGTTTATACTCCCTGTATTGTACAGTATATCCCTGTAGCTTATTTTATACATAATAGTTTGTACCTTGTAATCCCCTACCCATGTATTGCCCTTCCAACCTTCCCTCTCCCCACTGGTAACCACTAGTTCTCTCTGTATCTGTGAGTCTGCTTCTTTTTTGTTATATTCACTAGTTTGTTGTATTTTTTAGATTCCACTTATCAGTGAGATCATACAGTATTTGTCTATCTCTGTCAGACTTGTTTCACCTAGAATAATGTCCTCCAAGTCATCCATGTTGCTGCAAATGGCATTATTTCATTCTTTTTTATGGCTGAATAATATTCCATTGTATGTGTGTACCACATCTTCTTTATCCATTCCTCTGTCGATGGACATTTAGGTTGCTTCCATGTCCTGGTTATTGTAAATAGTGCTTCAGTGAATATTGGGGTTCATGTATCTTTTCAAATTATGGTTTTCTCAGGGTATATGCCAAGGAGTGGGATTGCTGGGTCATATGGTAGCTCTATTTTTAGTTTTTTAAGGAACCTCCATACTGTTTTCCATAGTGGCTGCACCACTTTACATTCCCACCAACAGTGTAGGAGGGTTCCCTTTTCTCCACACCCTCTCCAGCATTTGTTGTTTGTGGTCTTTTTGATGGTACCCATTCTGATAGGTGTGAGGTGATATCTCATTGTGGTTTTGATTTGCATTTCCCTGATGATTAGTGACGTTGAGCATCTTTTCATGTGCCTGTTGGCCATTTGCATTTCCTCTTTGGAAAAATGTGTGTTCAGTTCTTATGCACATTGTTTAATCAGGTTGTTTGTGTTTTTTTAATTGGATGTTGAGCTGTTTATATATTTTGGATATTAATCCCTTATCAATCATATCATTTGCAAATATTTTCTCCCATTCATTAGGGTATCTTTTCATTTTGTTGCTGATTTCCTTTGCTATGCAAAAGCTTTTAAGCTTAATTAAGTCCCTTTTGTTATTTTTGCTTTTATTTCCTTTATTTCAAGAGAAGGATCCAAAAAAATATTGCTGTGATTTATGTCAAAGAGTGTTCTGCCTGTTTTCCTCTAAGAGTTTTATAATATCTGGTATTACATTTGGGTCTTTAATCCATTTTGACGATTTTTTGTTTGTTTGTTTTGTTTTGTTTTTTGTATATGGTATTGGAGAATGTTCTAATTTCATTCTTTTGCATGTAGCTACCCAGTTTTCGCAGCACCACTTATTGAAGGGTCCGTCTTTTCTCCATTGTATATTCTTGCCTCCTTTGTTGTAGATTAATTGGCCATAAGTGCTTGGGTTTATTTCTGGGCTCTCTATCCTGTTTTATTGGTCTACGTATCTGTTATTGTGCTAATACCATACTGTTTTGATTACTTTTGATTACTGTAGCTTTGTAGTATAGTCTGAAGGTAGGGAGTATGATTCCTCCAGCTGTGTTCTTCTTTCTCAAGGTTGTTTTGGCTTTTCAGGGTCTTATGTGTTTCCATACAAACTTTAAAATTATTTGTTCTAGTTCTATGAAAAATGTCATTGGTATTATGATAGGGACTGCATTGAATCTGTAGGTTGCATTGGGTGGTATAGTCATGCTGGTACTAAAGCCAAAGATATCACAAAAAAACAAAATGACAGGCCAGTATCACTGATGAACTTAGACACAAAAATCCTCAGCAAAATACTAGCAAGCCAAATCCAACAATATATTAAAAAGATCATACACCATGATCAAGTGGGATTTATCCCAGGGATGCAAGGATTTTTCATTATCCACAAATCAATCAATGTGATACATCACATTAACAGATTGAAGAATAAAAACCATATGATCATCTCAAAAGATGCAGAAAAAGCTTTATGATAAAATTTAGCACCCTTTGACGATAAAAACTCTCTAGAAAGTGGGCATAGAGGGGACATACCTCAATGTAGTAAAGGCCATATATGACAATAAAACAGCCAACATCATACCCAGTGGTGAAAATCTGTTTCCTCTAAGGTCAGGAACAAGTCAAGGATATCCATTCTTGCCACTTTTGTTCAACGTAGTTTTGGAAGTCCTAGCCACAGCAATCAGAGAAGAAAAAGAAATAAAAGGAATCCAAATTGGAAAGGAAGAAGTAAAATTGTCACTGTTTGCAGATGACATGGAAAATCCTAAAGACGCCGCCAGACAACTACTAGAGCTCATTAATGAATTTGGTAAAGTTGCAGGATACAAAATGAGTATGCAGAAATCAGTTGCATTTCTATACACTAACAACGAACTATCAGTAAGAGAAAATAAAGAAACAATCTCATTTACTATGGCATCAAAAAGAACAAAATAACTAGGAATAAGCTTACCTAAGGAGGCAAAAGACCTGTACTTGGAAAACTATAAAACACTGATGAAGGAAACTGAACAGGACACAAACAGATGGAAAGATATACTGTGTTCTTGGATGGGACAAATCAGTATTGTTAAAATGTCCCTACTCTTCCCTTCTTTGTTAGATTTCATCACCTCTGAAATGGTTACAAGGGCCTATGGTAGGAGGCATGCATTGGGCTCCTTCTATGTATTTTGTACTTCTCGATGTTCGCTTTCAGAAGGCAAGTATAAATGCACTAGCGTGCACGTGGAAACTTGAGTACTCTTTTATTCTTTAATTCATAAAGAGGAGTTGCCAACCAGTTATTTAAAATTCCATGAAGCTGTTGCTCTGTCTCTCCCCTACAGTTCCTTAACATCCAGTATGAGCTAGCATTTAATACACATCATTGAAACTATCTTTGTGTATGTCTACACGTCCAACTAGATTCCTGGGAGAAGTGATTCAGCATCTCTGTGCCCCAGCACGTGATATAACGCCTGGCACTGACCAGATGCTCAAATGTCAGAAAACCATCACTAAACATGACAGCAGCAGTTTTGAACTTGCAATATAGATATTTTCTGGTATTAGCATTAGTTTAGGGAGAGGCATCAGCAACTTAATACAGCAGCCTCGTCTTGACAAGCATGTTAATTAGGTTTTGCCAGCTTTAAAAAGCCAGAAAATACCACCATTTACCTCAGACGGCGAGGATACATATGAAAATAAGGAACTGCAGAATCTCCATGAGGGGGCCACCATGCTGAAAAGGTATTCCACTGAGATCACCCATAGCGGTCTCACTAAAGAACAGCGACCCAAATAGAGCCAGAATTGTGGAGAAAAGGCAGTTTCGACCAACCATTTCTTTGTTGCTTTCCTCGCCTCAGAAGTTAATAGTTTTCACTACTTTTGCTTTCTCTTCTCTCTGTTACATGTTCCGTATCTCCAACACAGTGGCTCTCTCCTTTTTGCCCAAGATTCCCAAAATATAGTTCAGGAGCTTAGGTGTGAGACACGATCTAGCTGTGTGCGCTCAGTCGGGAGCTGTGTGTGATGGAGCATTCCTCACAGTGGTATGTGTCGTGTGCAAGCACCAAGGGCTTGGACCAGATGATTATTTTGTTTGAACTGTTAACGATTTTAGCCAAATTGCTTTCAGGCAAGTTGGAACAACCTGGCCAAACCATGGTTATGTCATCTGTTGTGGAGCCATTCCCATAACCATGCTGAGAGAAAAAAATATCCAAAAACCCAGCCAAGAGCAGCAAACATTTGAAAGCTCATGGTTGTGTAGTTGAGCTGGGCCGCTCTGCTTCAAGCTGGGGTTGGTGTTCCGCTTAGGTGCCATGTGCCAACCCATTCCTTTCATCAGTGACTACTTGGGACATGATCTCCCAAAGGCAGATCACAGGAGCGCAGGCAACACGTAACGCTTCTTGAGGCTTCAATCCCGAGCTGGACCACTGTCATATCACTCACTTCCCATTGGCCCATGTAAGTCCTCTTCCCCAAGCCCAGCATCATCGGGGCAGATGCTGGAGCTCACACTCCCATGGAAAGGTGTATAATTTTAGGACGAGGAGAGCTGGAAGAATGGAAACAGTGATTCGGTCTTCCACTGACGATTACTTAGCGTCGTTCTCCATAAGCCTCTGGAGGTCCTGCGATGTATTTATCCATTGCTTTTGTCTCTCCAGCTGTAGTAAAGAGCATATGTAAAAAACAAAAACAACACTAACAGCAAGTTTGAGTTCAACTACATTACGCTAGAGAAAAATCAAACATTGTTCTCTGGCTTTATTGAGAGTTTTTGTTACATAACATAATAGTAGTTATAATAATTGCTTGTATCCACATGGACCCAGTGTGTGTGCACTGAGAAACTTTACGTAGCAAAGAATGTAACATTATCTGGACTGTTTAAAGACCAAGCGGTTTATTTCATCAACATAACCGCAAACTGAGCAGAGAACTGTTCAGTGGAATAGCAAAATGCTTTAAATATTTAAACATCATATCCACATGACCCCAAAGAGGAAGGCTAATTAATAATTTTGACTAGTTTTTCATGGAATGAGGTGAATCAGATGAATAGCTTGGTCACAGTGTACACTTTGACATGCAGGTGAACTCATGGCCTCTGCAATCACGGTGATGAAGAACTCCTGAAAACTCTCATATACACCGGGTGACTGGATAAGCCTAAAAGAGGCTTCAATGATTTAAAGTAGAAATGCTCTCGGTATTCTTCTAAACACCCCTTGAGAAAGACCAGATAGTAGAATGGGGCTTTCATCTCAATTTGTATCCATTTCCTTTCTAAGCATTTAATCTCTGGTAGCAATTCATGCATTACAGGACTTAGGATCTGCACAAGGAGGTTATGCAGAGGAGACAGAGGGAAGGGAAGTTTGCCCGTCCTCTGTGAAACCGCCTCTGGCGCGTTACTGCCTGAGCCCCAAACCATTCATTAAGAACTTTAAAAGGCTTACATTCCAGGAATCCCTCAATTTGTCAATTTGTATCAGTTTGGATGCTACAGAGATGGGACACATTGATGGACTGTTCCCAACCTCAGCTGCATCTAGTTTGAAATGATTACTGAAGTGTAATTCAGCAGAATGTATTAGATTTACTTGTTTTTTTTTTCTTTTTCGGTTGGTTGGGTTGTCGGGTTGTTTTTCCTCAATCAAGCAAACGTGCATTGACCTAGGCTAAGTCATACTACACCTCGTGGTGTGTGCCAAACTTTTAATGCTATTATTTTTCCCTCAAAGCCTCAAGTACTGATTTAGATTGTCCCAACTTGGATTTCCATTAAAAGAAGGTACTGAACTGAGATAACATCAGCTTCTAGCCAGGTCGAAATAATGCCCCAGTGGAAGGTGGCGATAGCTAACCCCGTCAGCTATTGCTTTGTGAAGCGTTATCAGACCAAGGGGGACGCCACACGCAGCTGCTTACGTAACAGACGGAGAAAGTCCTGTGCGGTGTGCCGAGCTTGATGTCATGTGACTTTATTCAAGAGAATAGGTTGTGATGTGACTTAGAGTACAAATGTTAACTTCTGCAGTGTGTGTATTACTCACCAAAGAGTGTGAGTAGATCATTCCAGATCTTTCTATCCTGGTCAAATTAAGTGATGGAATTACCTGTCCTTATTAGTATAGTGGGAGACAAAACGGTGCTTTATCTTGCAGTATGTGGGGGGGGGGTGTGTGTGTGTGTGTGATGTATGTGTGTGTGTGTGAGGAACAGATGTTGAGACAGTGATTTTTTTTTGTTGTTTTTGTTTTTTTGGGGGGGTTTTTTTTTGCTGTACGTGGGCCTCTCACTGTCGCAGCCTCTCCCGTTGCGGAGCACAGGCTCCGGACGCGCAGGCCCAGCGGCCATGGCTCATGGGCCCAGCCGCTCCGCGGCATGTGGGATCTTCCCAGACCGGGGCACGAACCTGTGTCCCCTGCATCGGCAGGCGGACTCTCAACCACTGCGCCACCAGGGAAGCCCGAGACAGTGATTTTGAATGTCAGAAGTTTATTTAGGGTGTGGTGTTAAGAAAGATCAGTGAGAGAAAAGGGAAGTAAGGAAAGGAAGGAAGCTAAGAAAAGGTGGATTTTCCATCAAGTTCTAGTGTGGGCAACTGGAGCTTAATTCCCTTGAGGGCCTCTGGGGGGCGGTACAGAACACAAACCTCAGAGTTCTCACTCCCAAGGGAAGAGAGAGCTGAACGCTTAGGCATCAACTCCCATCAGCCATTGGCTGGGGCCAGTGTAGGAGGCCTTAAGCCCTGGCACTTCTGGCCCACCGTGTGCTTTGCAGAGCAGGCTCCAGTGGCCCTGCGAAGGTGACACAGGTGCTGGAAGACTGGTAGACGGACCAGAGCAGTGTTCATGAAAATCATAAGAGCTAAGGAACTAGGGGTATCTGCGTCTGTATCTGAATCTACATCTATAATTGCATCTATAGCTATACATTTATATCTGTACGTACGGGTATGTCTGCATATGTTTATCCACATTCTGATTATGACTTGGTAAAAAAAAAATCCTAATAAAATATAAAATGTCCAGATTTTACAAAACACTTTCATACACAAAGCTAGATATCAGCAGTACAAGTTGCACACACACACACACACACACACACACACCTACACCTGCAAACCTAGTCATTTGTAAATTGATTCATGTGTAAATTGGGGGAAAAAAATGGGGGGGGGAGGTGTTGTGTGAAACAACACCCAAATCAAAGGGAAAATCCTAACAACTGTCAATTATCCAGCAAGTAATGAAAAGGTTAATCCATCTGGCAAAGCCTGTGACAGACCCATTTCTATCCACCTAAGCTTTCATTATTAAAATGAAAAAGATGCAAATATAAATGAACTACATCTTCAGTATAAGAAACGAGAAGACATAGTTGGAAGAGCAAAGTAAGACGTCCGGTTTCAGGTTCCTCAAGAAAGCAGGAAAATCAACAGCTCTTCTTAAATGCATGACAGAGAGGAGGACACGACCAAACCACTGCCCCCAAGATTGATGGATTGCTGGAGGCTCACGTAGACAAGTCTGAGAGTAAAAAGTCTAGGCGTGGGGGATTTCTGTGAGTTTACCGCAAGGAGCTCGACCAGGTGCTTATAGTAGATATCGGTGAAAAATGGCCTCATGATTCCAGGAGGAGGAAGGGGAAAGGAACTCAGATACCAGGAATCAAGTGTGTATAATTGACATCTGAAGGCTGCTTTATGCAGCAGCAGAGTACACGTTCTTCTCAAGTTCACGTGCAACATTTGCCAACATAGACCCTATTCTGTTCATAAGCACGACTTTACAAATTTAAAAGAGTAGAATATCTGCTCTCAGGCCACAATAGAATTAAACTAGAAATCAGTAACAGAAAGATAACAGGAAAACAATCAAATACAAGGAGATTAAACAACACACTGCTAAATAATGCATAGGTCAAAGAAGAAAGTCTCAAGAACAGTTTTAAAATATTTTGGACTAAATGAAAATGAAAACCCAACTTGGCAAAATTTGTGGGATGAAATGAAAGCAGTGCTTAGAGGGGGAAGAAAGAAGAAAGACCTAAACTCAATAATCTAACTTTTTTACCTTAGGAAACTAGAAAAAGAGGAACACATTAAGTCCAAAGTAAGGTGAAGAAAAGAAATAATAAGAATCAGAACAGAAATCAATGAAACTGAAAATAAAAAATCAGTAGAGAAAATCAGTGAACTCAAACTGGGGTTTTTTTGGTTTTTGTAATATATCAGTAAAAGCAATCTAGCCAGGCTAAGACAAAGAGAGAGAAGATACAAATTAACACCAGAAATGAAAGAGAGACATCATATAGAGCCCATGGAAATTAAAAGGATAATAAAGGAATTCTGTGAACGACTCTATGCCCGCACATTTGATAACCTAGATGAAATGGACCAATTCCTTGAGACACAATCTTCCAAAATTCACACAAGAAAAAAGAGATGATCTGAACGGGCCTATCTCTTTTATATAAATTGAATCAATAATTAATAATCTTCCAAAACAGAAAGCACCAGGCCCACACAGGTTCACTGGTGAATTCTACCAAACACTGAAGGGAGGAATTATACTCATTCTCCACAGTCTCCTTCAGAGGATAGCAGCAGAGGGAATACTTCCTCATTCATTCTGTGAGAACCAAAGACATTACAAGAAAACTGTAGACAGATATCTCTCCCATGAACGTAGATGCAAAATCATTAAGACAATGTTAGCAAATCAAATCTAAAAAAGTATACGAAGAATTATACACCGTGACCAAGTGGGATTTATCCTGCATTGAATCCAATGCTGGTGCAACATTCAAAAATCAGTTAATGTAATCCATGATGTCAACAGGCTAAAAATGAAAAACCACGTAGTTATATCAATGGATGCACAAAAACCGTTTAACAAAATCCAACACATATTCATGATAAAAACTCTCAGTAAACTAGCAATAGAGGTGAGCTTCCTCAGCTTGATAAGAAATATCCATAATAAAAGCAAAGTAAAAGAATGAAGATAAAACTGTAAATTACTAAAGTAGTATAAATAGTAGCAATCATAAACATGTCATAAATACATCGGAATGCCATTACTTTGAACTTAAATATGTTTTTCAGAAAGTTAGATTAGGGAAAATTAGATGAAGCAAAAAATAAATGAGATTATGAATGAAAACAACAATGTAATCACATATTAAAGAGACGGGAATGGGACTTCCCTGGTGGCGCAGTGGTTGGGAGTCCGCCTGCCAGTGCAGGGGACACGGGTTCGTGCCCTGGTCCGGGAGGATCCCACGTGCCGCCGCTGAGCCTGCGCGTCCGGAGCCTGTGCTCCTCGGCGGGAGAGGCCACAACAGTGAGAGGCCTGCGTACCTCAAAAAAAAAACTAAATAAGGCTATAGAAGATCTGAACTACGAGGAGCCCACTCATAAAAAAAAAAAAAAAAAAAGAGATGGGAAGAATTCTAAGGGCATATTGTGTACACCTCTATTGCTATATATATGAGAATTCTGGAGAGAATGGTTGATTTCCTGAAGAAATATCAAAACTTTCTTCCCAAAGAGGCAGAAAACTGAATCCACAAGTAATCAAGGAAGGTGCTGAAAACGTAATTTAAAGAGATGCAAGTTTCGAAAAATAATATACATCAGGCCCAGATGGTATCACAGCTGAAGTCTATTTGAGCTGTAAGGTACAGATCACTTCTATGTAATGTAAACTTTTCTAGGCTATAGGAGAAAACTGAGAAAAGTGTCCAGTTCCATGATATTAGCGTAATTTTAATGCTAAGACTTGCTAGGGTACAAAATAATTGGGAAAATTACAGAATGTATATGATTATCATTTATGATCAGATGCAAAAATTATAGATTATTACTCAGTAGAGTCTAAGGTATTCAAGAAGATGACTGTTATTTTAAGTCCAGGATGCAGTGATGGTTGAAAGTCTTTTGTCCTAACAAACTAAAGGAGAAAACCATGTGTTCCTATTCGTGGTGGCTCATGATGAAAGGCGTGCGATAAATTCAGCAGCTACTCCTAAGAAAGGTCTGAGACAGGACTAGAGGAAAGCAACCTAGTCATGAAGAAGCCTGCTTACCACCAATTATCCTGAGAAAGAAAGAAGCAATGAGCTCTTTCTTAGTAAAATCAAGGAAAAAACCAAGGATGCATACCATCATTGCTCTCAGTCAGCATTTTTGTCTACATGATTATTTCTAAGGAAAGGTATGATGCATCTGCTAATCATTTGGCATTGGACATGAGATAGTGTTTTGGTAAAACTTGATAATAAATATTTCCTTTTGGAGTTTCATGCTCTGTCCTCTGCATCCTGAACTGCAGAGTTTCTCTCAAATGTTATTTAGCATTATGGTACGTTTCAAGGAGGTGAATTTTTTTTTTTAACATCTTTATTGGAGTATAATTGCTTTACAATGGTGTGTCAGTTTCTGCTTTATAACAAAGTGAATCAGTTATACATATACATATGTCCCCATATCTCTTCCCTCTTGATTCTCCCTCCCTCCCACCCTCCCTATCCCACCCCTCTAGGCGGTCACAAAGCACGGAGCTGATCTCCCTGTGCTCTGCGGCTGCTTCCCACTAGCTGTCTATTTTACGTTTGGTAGTGTATATATGTCCATGCCTCTCTCTCACTTCGTCCCAGCTTACCCTTCCCCTTCCCGTATCCTCAAGTCCATTCTCTAGTAGGTCTGCATCTTTATTCCTGTCTTGCCCCTAGGTTCTTCTGACCATTTTGTTGTTGTTGTTTTTCTTTTAGATTCCATATATATGTGTTAGCATATGGTATTTGTTTTTCTCTTTCTGACTTACTTCACTCTGTGTGACAGTCTCTAGGTCCATCCACCTCACTACAAATAACTCAGTTTCGTTCCTTTTGTGGCACATTGTATATATGTGCCACATCTTCTTTATCCATTCATCTGTCAGTGGACGCTTAGGTTGCTTCCATGTCCTGGCTATTGTAAAGAGAGCTGCAATGAACATTGTGGTACATGACTCTTTTTGAATTATGGTTTTCTCAGGGTATCTGCCCAGTAGTGGGATTGCTGGGTCATATGGTAGTTCTGTTTGTAGTTTTTTAAGGAACCTCCATACTGTTCTCCATAGTGGCTGTATCAATTTACATTCCCACAAACAGTGCAAGAGTGTTCCCTTTTCTCCACATCCTCTCCAGCATTTACTGTTTGTATTCTGACTGGTGTGAGATGATATCTCTTGTAGTTTTGATTTGCACTTCTCTAATGATTAATGATGTCGAGCATTCTTTCATGTGTTTGTTGGCAATCAGGGAGGTGAATATTATTCTCTTTTTCCTGGAAACTCCTTCATTGTGAATCCTTGATTTATTCCATTTCTTTCCGTGCACAAAAGGGTTTTCTTAAAATATCATTCTGGATTTTGTATACTAGAAAAGCCAGATGTTTCCAGCCCATTATTGTACATACATAAAGAATACACACACAAACATTTGAAGTTGTGATCAGTTATTTTAATAGCTTTAACTTGAACTAATATGCAGTGAATAGATTTAAAAAATTTTTCAAACCACTGTTTTTAAAAATAGCCAAACAATCATTCCTTCTGCCTGAGGTATTCCCTAGACATGATGTAACCCTAGGAAGCCCAGCTAGGTATACTGTCCTTTCTGTGGCTGCAGAGAATGTCACAGTACTTGATGGTTTCACATGAAGATTAGATTTGTAATGATGAAATGATCATGGTTCTATGCCAGACATTTAAGTACCACCTGCAGTGCTTGCTGAAAAAAAATTTTTTTTTGACTGCGTCGATTCTTAGTTGCGTCATGCGGCATCTTTCCTTGCAGTGCACGGGCTTCTATCTAGTTGTGGTGCAGGCTCCAGGGCACGGGGGCTCTGTAATTTGCGGCACGCGGGCTCTCTCGTTGAGGCACGCAGGCTTAGTTTCTCCCCAGCATGTGGGATCTTAGTTCCCCAACCAGGGATCGAACCGGCGTCCCCTGCATTGCAAGGCGGATTCTTTACCACTGGAACACCTGGGAAGTCCCTGGAAATATAATTTTTAATGCAGTGTTTTAAAGGTGCATAGATGAAGCCAAAAAAGACTGCAAATACGACAAAGTCTGCAGAGCAAATGCCAGTTCTCTGATAGATTTCAAGTGACACCTACTGAAATACGAATCAAAGCCTTATTAACGTTCAGCTGTCTTGGTAATAGAGATTGTTGCTTAGGAAGGGAAGCTGATGGATTCTATCTTCAATCTTCCCCATCATTGTTTCTCAAACAACTGCTAAAATAGGGTAGAAATTTTAGACATCTTTTGGTAACTCATTATATTTGTTTTCTCTAAAATTTACCCCATAAGATTCCATATGCATATCGTGATTTTATTTATATGCTTTAAAGTAGATAATTAGCACAGTTTGAAAAGAAGAATACAAATGTGAATTCAAACTCCTCAGTGACGCACAATGCTAAAATGCCTTTGTATGAAAAACAAGATGTGCAAATGATTTCAGGTATATAATCTGTACACTTTGCACATAGAATGACATTTATAATTCTGTTTCTTAAAAAAAATTTTTTTAATGACCACCATTACAATATATGTTGAAACTTTACACACAAATGTGGCAAATCTTCATTTGATTAATTATTGTGCCTTGTTGTTATTTAGGATAGAAACCACACGATCTGTGTAACAGACATGTTCTTAGAGTCCAAGAATGCTTGGGGCATACCAGCCAGTTTCTGCTGACATCTAGCATAGACTCATGTCAACTTGCTAATAAACAGCACCAGGATACTTTATAAGGCTATGGTGCCTCAGAGCTCATATGCATTAACTAGTTTTATGTTCTAAATGTGAAAAATAAATGTGTTCAAGACATAGCAGACCTGAAAGTTATGCCTGCCAAAATTAGGATTTGAAAGACCCTCAAGGAAGGTGTCTCACTCTGCCAGCAAGTGAGCCTGTGTCCACAGAGCGCTGGGATGGCGATCTGGATCTTTGGGTGTTGCATAGCCCCATTGATGGAGGTTAAGTAAGATCAGTTGAATTGACGAGGATTGCTTAAATGGAACCAGTGAAATAGCAGACTTCTTTCCAAGGCAGGGCTTACAGTCCATCTCAGATGACAGCCTCTCAGGTACGTCTCCTGGCAGGAGTTGTTTCCACGCCCCGGCCATCACTGTGCCGTCTGATGCTGCCAGCTAACTGCAGAGCTCTATCGATGTTGTCCTAATGCAGAAGCTCCTGAGACCTGAGGGGCGAAATGAATGTGGGTTCTGTCTCCTGGCATCGGCAGGGATGCTGTTGTGAGAAATTGAACTGAATTTTGCGGGAGCCTAGAGTCAGTGGTCAGCATTCTTCTTTCACAAAAGCCAGGGGAAGAGCAATGTTGTTTGAGGGTCCTTTTTAGCGCTATACATTCACTTGGCACATAATTCCAGTCTCTGTGCTTCGTTGGACAGTTTGCATCCATCTCTATCATTGCCTAAAGAATAAAACAAATATAGTTAAATGGTAAAGCGCTTTCAGGGAAAAGGTAACTAGAATTTATTCCTACTGAAGACAAATTGTTCTGCATATAACAACCATGTCCAAAGAAGTTATAAAACTGTCCTGGGGTTTACAATGTTTAAATGGAAAACATTGAGTCCTTCAATCAAACCAGATATCAACATTGTTTGTTGTTGTTGCTTTTCATGCTAGACAATGGATGCAAGATAACTTACTGGGATATACAGATAACAGTTGATGGAGAAAGGGCACATTTTTCCAAGAACGAGTATTTCCCCTCCCTCCTTTCTTATCCATTGTTGATCAAAACAACCCACATCTAATTTTTTTAAAAACATACACTCCATTTCTGCTACTCAGGGGAGTCAGTCTTTGTTGTTCAAAATCAGCTCCCATTCGTTTTCCCTGTAGTGTGCGTCTGTTGATCTTTAGCTCAGAAACATCCTGTGTCCCCTTCCGAATTAGCATGACTTTTGTTCTTGGCCTGTTCCTGGGTCACAGTGAGAATCAGAGTTCCCCCAGCTGTTGCTTGACACACGTGGTGCCAATTCCACACTGAAAAGGGGTTTGGAACACCAGGAGAAGAGGGCAGTGTTGGCTCCCATTCTTAATTCTTTATTGGGTCTCCATAAATCATCACTAAGAAGTATTTATCTTTAGCAAGGACTCCATAGTAGTTCAGAATAGAAGTTTTAAAAAAAAAGATAAAAAAAAACAAAAGAAAAAGAAAAAATATAAAAAGAAAAAATAAAATAAAGATGGAGGAGGAAACAGAGCTTTCCGAACGTAACAGTGCTTTTTACCACCATTAAGTGTGTTTGACTGTCGGATCGAGGACACACATAAATGCCCACTAGCACCAACATAAGCACGAACCAGCTTCCATTCCCTGGGGCAGGTGCTGGTGGCCTCCGTCTTGAAGGTTGGAATGCCCCGTAAGGATTTTGTAAGAATTCAGGCGAAACTTTATGTCTCCTTGTGGGTCGTTGATGTGTTTGACATTTATTCATTTATTCATTCATTACACAGACATTTCTTAAATGCTAAGTTCCTTGGAGAAATGTCTGGAGGATTGTGTAACCAGAACATGGGCAGCCCTAGATAACTCTCACGTCCTTATTGCAGAGTTGGTATAATCTGTGGAAATGGAAATGCCACTTTAAGGCATTTCCTTTCTTGGTACCCCAAGAAGTGCCTTTCCCCACACAGGCCTGACCCATCTACAAAATAAACTGAAAAATACTAAATCACTTTCTTTTTGCTAATTCCCCCAGAGGTAATTCTACAGACAGTCCCACTATGGCTGTACTTTAGTGGTGGTTGTCTAATCTGTTGGTCCCAACATAGGGTGAAGTTTATAAGACAACTAGTTTGGATGTAGAAAGAAAGTACTATAACTTCCATTTATATTTATCTCTAGTTAAATAATTAAGAGGGTGATTAAGATGTATTGATTTTTTTTTTCGGTTCCACATATAAACGATATCATATGATGTCTGTCTTTCTCTATCAGGCTTACTTCACTGAGTACGATCATCTGTAGGTCCATCCATGTTGCTGCGAATGGCATTATTTCATTCTCTTTTACGGCTGACGAGTATTCCATTGTGTGTGTGTGTCAGTGTGTGTGCGTGTGTGTGTGTGTTTGTGTGTGTGTGAGACATCTTCTTTGTCCATCTTTCAGCCTGGCAAAGGCTGCTTCCCTGTCTTGGCTATTGTAAATAGTGCTGCTATGAACATTGGGGTGCAGGTATCTTTTCAAATTATAGTTTCCTCTGGAAAACTAGAGTTTGCCCAGGAGTAGGATTGGAAGATCAGCATACAAGTGACCTTATTTACAAAATGTAAAGGCTCACAGATACAGACAAGAAACTTATAGTTACCAAAGGGAAAAATTGGGGTGGGGGGAGGAGAGAGGGATAATTTAGGAGATTAAAATTAACATACGCACTGCTTTATATAAAATAGATAAGCAACAAGGACCTACTGTATAGCACAGGGAACTCTATTTGATATTTTGTAATCACCTATAAGGGGAAAGAATCCGAAAAAGAACATAAACCTATCTGAATTACTGTGCTGTACACCTGAAACTAATGTGGTATTGTAAATCAACTATACTCCAATTAAAAAAAATATATATATCATATATATAAATGTATAGTATATATATTATATATATAAAGATGTATTGATTCATAATGGTCAGCTTGATATTGAGTCCTTACGTGGTTCCGTGACAGATC
The DNA here is from genome assembly GCF_000442215.2 of Lipotes vexillifer. NCBI lineage: Eukaryota > Metazoa > Chordata > Mammalia > Artiodactyla > Lipotidae > Lipotes > Lipotes vexillifer. Next base: position 2,828,192 of record NW_006775372.1, read on the forward strand.
GGATATGTCCTGTCCTGGGAATGCAAGATGTCCTGAGGACAAATTGGGAGTTTGTGCAGCTTGGGGGAGCCCAGAGTTGGGCTTTTACTTAATCCCCAACTTATAGTGTCATGTGCCTTCTGTACGGTTAAGTAGATTTGTAGATTATTTCATCCAGGTCTAACTAATCTAGCCCCTGCGAAAAGGACCTGTAGCTTAAAATTTTCCTATAAAAGAACTGTGGATTGAAAATATTTACCTATATCTCAAGTCCAAGAGAACAAGGTAGGAGCACAGTTGACTATTCTCCTGTTTAATCCTAGTAGAAGCTTGTCACTAGCCCCATAATGAGATCAACACAACGAACATTGAATGAGATCAGACAAGCAATAACTTGCCACGTCTGAAGTAATCAAGAGCATCATTTAAGATGTGAATTTACAGGGGACTTCCGTGGTGGCGCAGTGGTTAAGAATCCACCTGCCTGTGCAGGGGACGTGGGTTTGAGCCCTGGTCCGGGAAGATCCGACATGTCGCGGAGCAACTAAGCCTGTGCGCCACAACTACTGAGCCTGTGCTCTAGAGCCCGCAAGCCACAACTACTGAGCCCATGTGCCACAACTACTGAAGCCCACATAGCTAGAGCCCGTGCTCCGCAACAAAGAGAAGCCACCACAGTGAGAAGCCCGCGCACCGCAATGAAGAGTAGCCCCCGCTCGCCACAACAACTAGAGGAAGCCTGCGTGCAGCAATGAAGACCCAGCACAGCCAAAATTAAATAAATAAAATAAATCTATTTTTTGAAAAAAGGTGTGAATTTACATACACTGTTGATAGCCGTGAACTTCCCCGGAGTACGTATTATATCTGGAGATCATCACTAATTATATTATTAAGCCATTATAATTAGCAAAATAATTAAAAGTCACCCATCCTGGACATTAATAAAGCTAATGTATCTTTTCAAATTATAGTTTTTTATGATAATAAAAGTGAATATGCATTATTTATACATAAAATACATGGAAAAATATTTTTGCTTTATAATTTTATGTTGATACCATCCTTTTTATAATTCTGTTGGTTTTACAATGTAAATATTATATGAACACAATAATGCATATGCATATTATTTGCAAAATAATAAGTACAAACAAATTAAAGATGAATGCTTAAAAACATTTACTAGTGGGTGTCAGTGAACAAAAAAGTGTTTGGAGCCCATGGCTGTGCTTGGGGAGAGGGAGTCTGGGAGAGTGAAGCCCCTCCTTCCCTCCCCTCCCCCCCGCACCCTGTGTTTTAGGCACCTTGTACTCTGTCGGTCCCTATTTGTGATGCTACTCCAGTATGGTTCAGAAGAGGCCTCCTCGTGTTCTCTGAAAAAGGCACTTGGTAAAATAGAAGAAAAAAGCTCCTATGGCTGACTCAAAACAATTCTTAACATCCTGCTCCAAGATTTTCCAAAATCCCCCAAAGAATTCCCTCTAAAAATGCCCTATTTCCAAAGATGCAGACATAGAGGATGGACTTGAGGACACGGGGAGGGGGAAGGGTAACCTGGGACGAAGTGAGAGAGTGACACGGACATATATACACTACCAAATGTCAAATAGACGGCTAGTGGGAAGCAGTCACATAGCCCAGGGAGATCAGCTCGGTGCTTCGTGACCACCTAGAGGGGTGGGATTGGGAGGGTGGGAGGGAGACACAAGAGAGAGGAGATATGGGGATATATGTATACATATAGCTGATTCACTTTGTTATACAGCAGAAACTAACACAACAATGTAAAGCAATTATACTCCAATAAAGATGTTAAAAAATATCAAGAACTAAAATAAATAGATAAATTTTAAAAAATAAAGAAAAAAATAAAAATGCCCTATTTCAGACTCTAGGCTTCTCCATATCCGACAGGGAAACTGTCTAAAGAGAGTTGCATTCACTTGTTATATAAGTAGGGCTTAGCTGTTTAAGAATTTCACTCACATCCATCCTGCCCCACCTGGGCAGTGACTGGATTCTTCCGGAGGCTTGTTCACTCATGTGTCTGGTGGTTGAGGCAGGCTGGTCATCAAGACCACAGCAGATGGGCCTGTTCATGAAGCTGAGGCTTCCTCATGGCATGGCCACTGGGTCCCAGGAGCAATACAAGAGACACAGAGAGAGAGAGAGAGAGTGTTACCTTCTACGACCTAGATTTAAAAGTCATGCAGGGTCACTTTCACCCCTATTGTGTTCATAAAAAATGCGTCGCTAAAGCTATAGCCAGTCTTCAGGGGAGGAATTTTGATTCTTCAGACTCCATCCCTTGAAAGATGATTATGTAATTCGTGGCACTCAAATCTAGGACATTCTGATTAGAAGAAGATAGATTTATATGCCTTGACGTGGACAGTTCAACAAGATGTATTAATGGATGAGAAAGGCAATTGAAGAGCAATGCATATAGTTTGAATTTATGTGAAAAGATTTTGCTCCTGTAAAATCATAGGGGAAGGGACGCAAGGATACACAGGAAAATGTTAGCCGCGTGTACCTCTGGGTCGCTGAGAAGGTAGGGAGTAAGAAACAGGAACTCTTCGTGCTTAATAGAGATGTGTGTGTCTCCCACCTGAATGTTTTAGTCTGAGAACATATCCAGGTCCTGTGGAAGGTAGATTAACGCTGCCCCACAAGGTTCCACACTCTAATCCCTGGAATCTGTGATATATTACCTTATGGGGCAAGGGGGAGTTAAAGTTCCACATGGAATTACGGTTGCTAACCAGCTGAAAACAGGGCAAGCATCCTGGCTCATTTGGATGGATCCACAAGGATCCATAAAGGTGGATGAGGAAGGCGGAAGAATACAGCGTGAGAAGGACTCCGCCCACCGCGGCCGGCTTTGGAGGTGGGGCAAGGGGCCTCAGGCCGAGGAGCAAGGTGGCCCCTGGAAGATGGACGAGGCAAGAAAACCGGTTCCCTGGGGCTGGCCTCACATCCTCAGGTTTTCTGGATCTGTCCAGTCAAGGACTTTGGCTGCATTTGAATAGAGTTTGTGGCATGTCAAGCACCAAATGTTCTGCTGCAGTTAAAAAAACAGAGGTAAAGAGAGAAGCAAATCAGAGTTTTCTTCTGCAATGCCGTTGTACAGAAAAATCTGGAAGATCACGCAGTGGTTGAGAGCACCGATTTTTAAGCAAGCTAATAAGGAGTGGCATACAAATTTCAAATGCAGTGACAAAGTGTAGACACTCACGGGGATGCATAGACTCTGGCTTTCTCGACAAAGGGTGGCTTGGAGAGTTACTGGATTGGACTCCAAGCTCCATTTTCAGAGCTTCCCTGGTGGCCAGGAGCATCGCCGCTGTGCCATTGGCACGCGGCCCGTTGTCTGCGTTGACTCCCCAGTGGGCTGGAGCTTCTGACTGATTTCCTAATCAGATGTCCCGCTTCCATTTCCCACCTCCCACCCACCATCAGCAGTTCATCACTGAGCTGGGCAGTCAGCTGTACCGGCCTCTCTGGGTCGACAAAGCTGTGCTTGTGGACGCGAATAAGCTCTCCCCCTTTAAGCCAGCATTGACTGGAAGGCCCCCTCCCACCCCCAAAGCCCAGCCTTTGTTTCTGGGACTAAAGCTTTCTTGCCTTTTGATTCTGGACAGACATCAAGAAAACAGGCTCCAGCCAAGCCCTACATGCTCTGTGGGGGGGTGATGAGGATGGATCAAAAACTCCACAGCAAAAAGCAACCCTCAAAAATGACTTCTGAAGGCGGTAAAAAAAAAAAAAAAAAAAAATCATGCCCAAGATTCATCTCTTGAAGACTTTTGGAGACTCCACAGAGCTCGCCGTGCATCTCCGTAAGAGGCAGGTTTCAGGCCCTCAGCCGTGCCGTCTGCTGTAAAATGCGTGTTGATTTAAGCTGATCTCACGTAACACAGCGGGGCTGCAGTTGGCCAGCTTGCGATGCCAAGCCCGTGGGCGGGACGGAGATGCTGCGCCCTGTGTGACTCCCACCCCCATCCCTCGGTGTTTTCTTTTGCTTTTTACAGGTGCTGGCTCGTCAGCAACTCGATAAATGCTGATGTTTTGGCTTCAGGGGTTCCTTGAGGAAGCTGGCACGTGGCCAAACGATAGTCCAGCACCTGTAAACTCACAGGGGTGAAGGTGCCCAGGGGTTTTGTGCACGCCGTGTGGAGCATTCACGCCAGCGCTTGGACCACAGCTGCAGGGCCAGCCTGTGCCTTTCCTGCCACGTGAACAGAACTGGGCCTGGGCTTCGGTCTGGAACACCTCTGGGAGCCTCTGGGAGATCCCAAGGGACAGTCTTATAGATGGGGTTGGGGGGAGGCGGGTGACAACGCGTCAGCCTGGAACCAGAGTCACACCCTGATGTTTGGGAGGAAGGAAGTGTGAGTGAATCTGATGATAAGGAAAGCACGGAAATGCTTTGCATCACTGTTCCTGCAAATATTGGGGCGTCTTTCAGCAACTCTTCCCTGTTGCATGACCACCTCTGGGAACGGAGGACTAGTAAATCCTTTCACTGTTAAATCTTAAACCATTACATGCAATTATTTTGGAGGAAATTGTAATTATCCTCACGTAGACAAACAGTGATGCTGGGTCTTCCATCTACTGCATAGTCAATAAACGTGTTTTAAGGAAAATAATTACCCCATGATATGTGTGTTTAACCTTTGATAGAGTTCATCTAATAATAACTTATCTATATACAAATATAGTTAAAAAAAAAAAAAGTACTGGGAAGCACCTGCCCCTGTAAATGCATTTTCAACTTGCAATCTAAAGACTGGGCAGATATCGAGAGCTCAGAAACATGGCATGAGCCAAGAATACAGACCTCACCCACCTGTTCTATATTCCAGACCGGAACATTCAGTCACATCAAACCTGCAAAAAGGAGCTTCTTTTTCATTCTTTTCTTAAAACCTCTAGGCAGACTTCCAAATTTACCATCTGACTGGCAAATTATTTGCCAACCCCAGGGTGAGTCATTGCAAACAAAACTGATGACTGTATAAATGCAGCACTTTTATTCAGATGGTCAACCAAGTCCTTAAAAGTATGTCTCCTTGGTTTCCCAAATTTACTCAGAAACAAACACGTAAGGACGATTTTCTGTGTAAAATAATAAAACAGTTATGATTTCTCCCCTGCTCTCTGGGTAAGGGAAGGAGGGAGAAAAAAGGAAAAGATTCTGTAAAAGAACTTCACGGTTACCCACATTTATTAGTCTGCGTTCCAGTCGCCAAACCCAAGCCATACTGCAAGAAAATTATGCTGTGGGCACATCGCAAAAGACTTCAGTTCTGCCTGAGAGTTTGGACAACCCCGTAAGGCAGTGGTTCTCTGTCTGGCTGCATGTTACAATCAATCCAGAAGCCCTAGGGACATTCCACCATCAAGATTCTCAGGGAATCCGTGAGGGTAACTCCAAAAACAAAAACAAAACAGGATAAACAAACAAGCAAAAACCCTCCTACCTAGCAAGTCACATATGTACATAAAAAGATATATTTAGTATCATTTACATTTCGTATATATATCTACATATGTTACACATATATACATAGTATTTTTTTTTTTTTCCTTGCGTTACGCGGGCCTCTCACCGCTGCGGCCTCTCCCATTTGCGGAGCACAGGCTCCGGACGCGCAGGCTCAGCGGCCATGGCTCACGGGCCCAGCCGCTCCGCGGCACGTGGGATCCTCCCGAAACGGGGCACGAACCCGCGTCCCCTGCATCGGCAGGCGGACTCTCAAGCACTGCGCCACCAGGGAAGCCCTATACATAGTATTTTATAAACATATATACGTAGTATTTCATAAGTATTTCATCTATTTACACACACATATATAAGATCACGTGCTTACTTATAAAGGCTACACGGTATCTTTTGTAACTGGAGCTGATGGAGGACAGGCTGGAAGGCAGAGTTCAGTGGTTAACGGCTAGGATGCTGGCCTGACGTTTGTGGCCTGGGTTCATCTTTATACTCTGGAACTCACCAGCTACCTGATCTGAGCAATTGACTTAAACAATTTATGTCTCATACTTCTGAGCTTTCGGATGCTGTCTGCCTCCTGGATGGTAGAAATGAATGAGTTAATGCAAATAGCATCTTTAGCCAAGTGCTTTACAGTTAGTCCTCTCAGTGTTAGCTCTGGGGTTGATTCTGTTAGCCGTTTCTCTAGTAAAATACAAAAGGTGTCTTAAAATCACATGATCAACCCAGTGCAATACCAGGCGTGTCCAATCGACAAGGAATGAGGAATGGTTTCCATTATTGGTAACGAACCCAGCTGCGTGTGATGGGCTGTTGTTTGAGATGAGGCGAGAGATACCTGGGGTGAAAAGGTCAGTCAGAGTCAGGTTTGGATCGCACACGACCTGGGGCTGTAAGTACACCGCCTGCTCCATTCTAATTGGCTCCCCAAGACTGCATTTAAGCCACTTAAGCTGCCTCTGTGAAAGGCAAGAAATGTAATTTCTACAAACACACACACACTAGAATATCCAAAACTATATTTGACTACCCTGTGTTTTATCAATGTGTCCCACAATAAATTCTCAATTACAGCCAAAAGACTGAATGGGAGACGTGTGTGTATAGGAATACGTACATCCGTCTACACCTGTAGATATCTGCATGCATCCTCAGATCTGCAGCTACATCTTTAGGTATCATTTACTCAAGCGTAAACTAGGGGAGAAAAACTTCGGTTCGCTCTGGTGCAACCAGAACGTGATGCTCTGGTATGACTTTTACTTCTTCAGCTCCACAAGCAGGATGTTTATAACATGCACTATTCAGCGCCTCCTCAGGGCCAGGAGGACTTCTCACCGTGGGCACATCCTAGAATTACCAAGGGACCCTTTAAAACAGCCCTGATGCCCACGCTTCAGTCCAGACCTGAAAGTGCCGGAGCACAGCGGTTAAAACTCCCCTGGGATCTAATAGGCAACTAGTTTTGAAAGCATCTGAGCCGGGGTGGGACTCGTGCCCACACCTGGAGGCGTTTGTTCAAAACTTATCGATAAGTGTTATGTTCATCTGAAGCCCAAATCTATTTCCGACTTTAGGCAAGGTCTGACTTTCTAAACAGGAATGAATTGCACTGTTCCTTTTTCTTTCCTCCGTAAAACCCACTTCTAGATCAGAAACATGCACCTACATTCCTCTCAATCCATGAAATGAGTTTTCAAATCTGTGGATTTTACTTATACATAAATTTCGTTTCATTGGACAAGACAGATCTTTATAGACAGAACTGGTATGCATGCAGCTGTAGGAAAACAATTCATTGCCCGAAATTCAAGACAGTATCAAACGCATATTGAGTTGATCATTTCGATAGCATTAAAGTTAAAATCATCCATGAAGCGAATAGCATTCAGCCTGAGGGAAATTGCAAAAATATACAATACTTTCTTAAAATGAATTTCTTTAAGTTATGGTATTTTAGATGTTCTTTTGCTTAAAAAACAATGGCATGTACGCATATAATAAAATCACATAGAACTAAATACAAACACACATGTGTGCATGTAAATCCGGTGACAGCTGAATAAGTTCTCTGGATGGTGTGATGGCAGTTTCCCGGTTATGATACTGTACTACAGTACAGTTTTGGAAGATCTTAACCATTGGGGGAAACCGGATGAAATTCTAGGGTAATAATTTCCCTTTACGTCTTCTTTGTTGTTGTTGAAGAGTATATTTGATTTGCAATATTGTGTTAGTTTCAGGCGTACATCAAAATGCTTCAGTTATATATTTATATATTTTTTCAGATTAACTTTCATTGCAGTTATTACAGGAAATTAAATATAGTTCCCTGTGCCATACAGTAAATCTGTGCTGCTTATCTATTTTATGTATAGTAGTGTGTGTATCTGTTAATCCCATACTCCTAACTTATCCCCCGTTCCCTTTCCCCTTTAGTAACCATAAGTTTATTTTCTATGTCTGTGAGTCTGTTTCTGTTTTGTATATAGATTCATTTGTATTACTTTCTGGATTTCACATGTAAATGATATGATATAACATATGTCTTTCTCTGTCTGACTGACTTCACTTAGTATGATAAATCTCTAGGTCCATCCATGTTGCTGTAAGTGGCAATATTTCATTCTTGTTTACAGCTGAGTAATATTCCTCTGTGTGCATGTGTGCCCGCGTGCACATGTGTGTGTATGACACATTTTCTTAAATCTGTTGTCTGCTGACGGGCCCTTGGGTTTTTCCATGTCTTGGCTGTTGTAAATAGTGCTGCTATGAACATTGGGGTACATGTATATTTTTGCACTTGATCTTAGCCAAAAGGCCGAGAAGCGATACATGTATCTTTTTGAAGTAGAGATATTATTTTTTCCAGATAAATGCCCAGGAGTGGGATTGCTGGATCATATGGTAGCTCTATTTTTAGTTTTTTAAGGAACCTCGATACTTTTCTCCATAGTGGCAGCACCAATTTACATTGCCACCAGCAGTGTAGAAGGGTTCCCTTTTTTCCACAACCTCTCCAGCGATTATTAACTGTAGACCTTTTGATGATGGCCATTCTGACCTGTATGAGGTGATACCTCATTGTAGCTTTTATTTGCATTTCTCTAATAATTAACGATGCTGAATGTCTTTTCATGTGCCTGTTGATTATCTGTATGTCTTCTTTGGAGAAATGTCTATTTAGATCCTCTGCCCATTTTTTTTTTTTTAATTATAAATAATTTTATGCCATCTTCCATTTTTAACTGAAATTTAAGAGGCAGATGTTAACAACAAGCTTGATATTTTGGATTTCTAGGTTGTTTGTTCTTTTAATTAAAAAATTTTTGGCTGTGTTGGGTCTTCATTTCTGTGCAAGGGCTTTCTCTCGTTGCGGCAAGCGGGGCCACTCTTCATCGCGGTGCACAGGCCTCTCACTGTCGCGGCCTCTATTGCTGCAGAGCACAAGCTCCAGACGCGCAGGCTCAGTAGTTGTGGCTCACGGGCCTAGTTGCTCCGCAGCATGTGGGATCTTCCCAGACCAGGGCTTGAACCCGTGTCCCCTGCATTGGCAGGCAGATTCTCAACCACTGCGCCACCAGGGAAGCCCCCTCTGCCCATTTTTTGATTGGGTTTTTTGGGGTTTTTTGTCGTTGAGTTGTATAAGCTGTTTGTGTATTTTGGCTATTAATCCCTTGTCAGTCACGTTATTTGCAAATATTTTCTCCCATTCATTAGGTTGTCTTTTCATTTTGTTGATAGTTTCCTTTGCTGTGTAAAAGCTTTTAAGTTTGATTAGGTCCCATTTGTTTATTTACTTTTATTTGTTTTGCCTTGGGAGACTGATCTAAGAAAATATTGCTATGATTTATGTCTGAGAATGTTTTGCCTATGTTGTCTTCTAGGAGTTTTATGGTGTCGTGTCTTACATTTAGGTTTTTAAGTCATTTTGAGTTTATTTTCGTGTATGGTGTGAGGGAGTATTCTAACTTCATTGATTTACGTGCTGCCATCCAACTTTCCCAACGCCACTCGCTCAAGAGATTGTCTTTCCTCCATTATATATTCTTGCCTCCTTTGTTGTAGGTTAATTTACTATAGGTGTGTGGGTTAATTTCTGGTCTCTCTATTCTGTTCCATTGATCTATATGTCTGGGCTTTTTGTTTTTTGGTTTTTGCTAGTACCATACTGTTTTGATCATTGTAGCTTTGTAGGATAGTCTGAAGTCTGCAAGGGTTCTGCCTCCAGCTTTGTTCTTTTTCCTCAGGATTGCTTTGGCAATTCTGGGTCTTTGGTGGTTCCATACAAATTTTAGGATTATTTGTTCTAGTTCTGTGAAAAAATATGGGTATTTTAATAGGGATCACATTAAATCTATAGATTCCTTCAAGTAGTATGGCTATTTTGACAATATTAATTCTTTCAATCCAAGAGCATGGGATATCTTTCCATTTCTTTGAATCATCTTCATTTTCCTTTATCAGTGTTTTATAGTTTTCAGCATATAGGTCTTTCACCTCTTTGATTAACTTTATTCCTAGGTATTTTTTTAAGTGAAATTTTAGACAGGATTGGCTTGTTGATTTTTTTTTTGATATTTCCTTGTTAGTTTAAAGATATACAACAGATTTCTATATGTTGATTTTCTATCTTACTACCTTGCTGACTTCATTTATTAGTTCTAGTAGTTTTTGTATGGAGTCTGGGGTTCTCTATATAGATTATCATGTCGTCTGCAAATAGTGACCATTTTACCTCTTTCTTTCCAATTTGGATACCTTTTATTTCTTTTTCTTGTCTGACTGCTGTGACTAGGAGTTCCAATACTGTGTTCAGTAGAAGTGGCAAGAGTGGGCATCCTTGTCTTGTTCCTGAATTTAGTGGGACGCCTGTCAGCTTTTCATTGTTGAGAATTATGTTGGCTGTGGGTTTATCATAAATAGCTTTTATTATGTTCACATATGTTCCCTCTATACCCACTTTGGTGAGAGTTTTTTTTTTTATCATGAACGGACAATGAATTTTATCAAATGTTTTTTCTGTTGAAATGATCATGTGGTTTTTGTCTTTTGTTAATGTGGTGTATCACATTGATTGATATGTGTATATTGAACCATCCTTGTGAACCTGGAATTAATCCAACTTGATCATGGTGTATGGTCCTTTTGTTGTATTGTTGGATTTGGTTCGCTAATATTTTGTTAAGGATTTTTGCATCTATATTTATCAAAGATATTGGCCTGTACTTTTACTTTCTTGTAGTGTCTTTGTCTGGTTTTAGTATCACGGTGATGGTGGCTTCATAGAAAGAATTTGGGTGTGTTCCCTCCTTTTCAGTCTTTTGGAATAGTTTGAGAACAATAGGTATAAGTTTTTCTTTGTATGTTTGGTATAATTACCCAGTGAAGATGTCCAGTCATGCACTTTTGTTTGCTGGGAGGTTTTTTTGTTTGTTTTGTTTTTGTTTTTGTTTTATAGATTCTATTTCACTTCTAGCGATCAGTCTATTACAGTTATGTATTTCTTCTTGACTCAGTTTTGGCAGGCTGTGTGTTTCCAGAAACTTCCCCATTTCTTCTAGGCTGTCTAGTTTGTTGGCATGTAACTATTGGCATGTAACTAACTATAGAAAACTATAGTTTTCTCTTACGATTTTTTGTATTTCTGCAATACCAGTTGTTATTTCTCCTCTTTCATTTCTTATTTTGTTTATTTGGGTCCTCTCTCCTTTATTCTTCATGAACCTGGCTAGAGTTTTGTCAGTTTTGTTTATCTTTTCGACAAACCAGCTCTTGGTTTTATTGATCTTTTTGTTTTTGTGATCTCTGTTTATTTCCTGTCTGATTTTTATTATTTCCTTCCTTCTTCTGACTTTGGGTTTTGTTTGTTCTTTTTCTAATTCTTTGAAGTGGTAGGTTAGGTTGTTTGAGATTTTTCTTGTTTCTTGAGGAAGGCAGGTATTGCTAAGAACTTCCCTCTTAAAACTGCTTTTGCTGCATCCCATAGATTTTTGTAAAGTTGTATTTTCATTGTCATTTGTCTCAAGGTATTTTCTGATTTCCTCTTAAATTTGATCATTGACCCATTTTTTTCAGGTCTCAGGAAAATATCTTTATTTTTTAACTTATGATTTTTATTTTTAAATAATTTTTAATTAAAATCTTTATATAATTTTACACTCCATTTTCTGTTACACTCCATTTTTTGTTATTACAAAATATTGGCTGTATTCTCCGTGTTGTACAATACATCCTTGTCTTACACCCAATAATTTGTATCTCCCAGTCTCCAACCCGTATATTGTCCCTCCACACCCCCACTGGTAACCAGTACTTTGTTCTCTATATCTGTGAGTCTGCTTCTTTTTGTTATATTCCCCGGTTTGTCTTATTTTTTAGATTCCACAATAAGTGTTACCATACAGTATTTGTCTTTCTCTGTCGGACTTATTTCACTTAGCATAATGCCCTCCAAGTCATCCGTGTTACTGCAAATGGCATGATTTCATTTTTTATGGCTGAGTAGTATTCCTGTGTGTGTGTGTGTGTGTGTGTGTGTGTGTGTGTGTGTGTGCGCGTGTGTGTGTATACACATCTTCTTTATCCATTCCTCTGTTGATGGACACTTAGGTTGCTTCCATATATTGGCAGTTGTAAATAATGCTGCTATGAACATTGGGGTGCATGCATCTTTTTGAATTCGTGTTTTTGTTTTTTTCAGGTATATACACAGGAGTGGAATTGCTGGGTCATATGGTAGTTCTATTTTTAGTTTTTTGAGAAACCTCCATACTGTTTTCCACAGTGGCTGCACCAATTTACATTCCCACCAACAGTGTACAAGGGTTCGCTTTTCTCCACATCCTCACCAACACTTGTTATTTGTGTTCTTTTTGATGATAGCCGTTCTGATAGGTATTCCATCCCCTCACTTTCAGTCTGTATATGTCTTTCACCCTAAAGTGTGTCTCTTGTAGGCAGCATGTTGTAGGTTCTTGTTTCATTATCCAGTCTTCCACTCTGTGTCCTTTGATTGGACCATTTTGTCCATTGATATTTAGAGTAATTATTGATAGGTGTGTCCTTATTGCCATTTTAAACTTTGTTTCACAGTTCGTTTTGTAGTTCTTCTCTGTTCATTTCTTCTTTTTCGTTTTTCCTTTTGTGATGTGATGGTTTTCTTTTATAATATGCTTGAGTTTCTTTCTTTTTGGCTTTTGTGAATCTCTTCTATGGTTTTGATTTGTGGTTACCCTGGGGTATGTTAACCCATAACTACACCTGCTTGCTTTTGACTGATAGTAATATAAGTTCAAACACATTCTAAAAGATCTACATTTTTTTACTTCCCTCTCCTACATTTTGTGATTTTAATGTCCTATTTTACATCTTAATGTTGTTTTTCCTTTTGCTGTTAATTGTAGTTATAATCACTTTTACAGAATTGTTTTGATTCTTTTTTAATCTGTGCACTGGCTTACTTAGGTGATCTTCAGTCCTTTTACGTATGTGCTTTTCCTATTGTGATTTTCCCTTTCCTATAGATCCTCGCTTCTTTTCTGTGTAGAGAAGTCCTTTCCATTTGTCTTTTAGGATAGATTTAGTATTGCTGTATTCTTTCAGGTTTTGCTTCACCGAGAAATTCTTTCTCTCCTTCTATTCTAAATGATAATCTTGCTGGGTGCAGTATCCTAGGTTGCAGGTTTTTCCCTTTCAGGACTTGGAATAGATCTTGCCACTGCCTTCTGGCCTGCAGCGTTTCTGCAGAGAGATCAGCTGGTAGCCTTGTCGGGGTTCACTTGTAATTGGCTATTTTTCTCTTGCTGCTTTTAGAATCCTCTCATTAAGTTTTGCCATTTTAATTATGGTATGTCTTGGTGTGGATCTGTTTGGTTCATCTTGTTTGGGACCCATTGTGCTTCCTGTCCCTGGATATCTGTTTCCTTCTTTAAGTTTGCGATGTTTTCAGCCATCATTTCTTGACATACATTTTCGATCCCATTTTCTCTTCCTTCTCCCTCTGAGATCCCTATTATGTGTAGGTTGGCATGCTTTATATTATCCAATAGATCTCGTTATGTTGCCTTCATTTTTTTCATTTGTCTTCTGTCTGCTGTTCTGATTGGGTGATTTCTCTTGTTCCGTCTTCCAGGTCACTTATTCATTCTTTTGCACTACTTAGTCCTCTCTTCATTGCTGCTAGGTCGGTTGTTATCTCGGCAATTGAGTTGTCTAATTTTGACTGGTTCCTCTTTATACTTTCTACTCCCTTGTTATAGTACTCTGCATTTCTGTCAATAATCTTTCTTAATTCCTTTAGCATTTTTATTACCTCCTTTTTGAACTCAGGGTCTAGTAGACTGGTGAGGTCCGTTTCATTATTTGTTCTTTCAGGGGGTTTCTCTTGTTCTTTCAATTGGGTGTGGTTTGTCTGCTTTTTCACTTTACTTTCTTTGTCTCTGTGAATTTAGGAGAAACAGTTATCTACTGTGGTCTGAAGGGGTATTTGTATGAGCGAGTGTTTCCATGTAAACTGTGAGTCCAGTATTTTTGGTGTGAGGACTTTTTTTGGTATGGATGCCAGCCATATCTTTCTTCGGTGTGCTGGTCGTTATCCCCTTGATAGGGGGTGCGATGGGCATTGTGACCAGAGCCTGCACTGGATGTTGGGCGGGCCCTCCTCTTTGCTCCATGGCTGTCACAGCCCTATCGGGGGGCAGGGTCTGCTCCCTAGGCGTTGGAGTAGAAGCCTTGAAGGTCAGGTTTGATAAGGGTCCATTGCCCTTAAGTGTGTGCTCTGTCCCCAAGGAAGTGAGGGGTGGGGCAATGAGGTCTGTGTGGTCACAGCACCCTACCCACTGCCTGTGCAGGCATCCGCGGTCCTGCCCTGAGGCAGGCCAAGGTCACGTCCCTTTGTTCGTTGTGTTTGTTGCAGACCTAGTGCGTGGCTGCAGTGTGGAGTTGGCTGGCGCTGGGACGCAGTGGCTGCAGGAGTTGAATTGTTGGTGCTGTTGCCTGAGGCCTGGGTCTCCCGGCACCTGTCGGCCCCTGATCTGACTGCAAACTGCAGTGGTGTGGGGGGGGGTGCGGGGGGGGGGGGGGGGGGGGGGGGGGCCAGGCCTGCAGCTGCAGCAGCATCAGCCAGATCCTCCCTCAGCTTCTCCATCCCCTGGGCTGGGTGGGGGCCCAGTTCCTACTCTTAAAAATTCTCCCTGTCACCCACAGCTGCTTCGCTGAGCATGACGTTTTCTGTAAGTGGCTGTTGTATGTAAACATGTCTCCAATTTATAACAAAGTCACGTTCCTGAGACACACCTGTGTGAAAGCCTCTCCCCAAAGGAAATCATACTGAAAACGTTCATTGGTTTCGAGTCTCTGCCACGGCCCTCCACCAGCCCTCTGCCGCTGTGGGCCCCATAGTCTAGCTCAGGGGGTCAAGAATGTGTGCAAGTTGAGTTTCTCTTGTAAGTCGCAAGCCCGGGCTCTGGGCCAGGAGCCCACAGTCCTTCTGCTCTTGGCAGGGGTGGCTGGAAGCAGGGAGGGTGGACACCAGTCGGAGGGGCAACGGCCCTGCAGCTGCGGGGCGGTGACGCCTCAGACCTCGCCTTGGACAAGGGCAGCATCCCAGGTGGGAGGACACTGGGGGGACGGGGCCGGTGGGACCTCGGTGCTGAAGCCTCGGTGGTGGCGGGGGCTCAGCCAGCTGGCACTGGGGCTCAGCGGCAGGAGGGGCACCACCTCCGACAGGATGCCTGGGAGGAGTGGGACTGAAACCCAGACACTCCCTAGTCAAGATCAATACCAGGAACGTTCCGTCTGTGGCATCACTTCTGCTTACTTTTCATTTGAAAATCAGAGGGATAAGTTATCCTGCAAATAAGTTTCATTTACTACTAAAACTGAATATGATATATGCGTGTGTTTGTGTTTGGAAATTAGGTGGTATTGCCAGTATTTGTTTCTATTGCACTTAAGCCTCGCATGACACATACTGGGCCAGTTTAAGTGTATAATTCAGTGGCCTTTAGTTCACGTTCAAAGTGCGCAGCCATCCCCTCTATCCAGTTCCAAAAGTCTCACTAAGTCCAAAAGCAAATCCCGTCCCCCATGAAGCAGTCACCTCCCATCCCGCCCTGCCAGCCCCAGGCAACCACCCATCTGTTTTCTGCCTCCATGGACTTTCCTGTTCTAGAAAGTTCACAAAAATGCAGTTACGCAATAGGGGACCGTTTGTGTCCAGATTCTTAGGTGTTGCTAATACTGTTTACAAAGAATCTATCACCATTGTTCGCTCTGGTCAGCGCCCAGTAATTTTCAGTCTCTGTGCATGTGACGGCTTCTGCTTACAAAGGAAGAAAACAAACGATTACGTGATTTTTCTCAGGCAAATCCCATCACTTTGAGGTAGCGACTAGGAAAGACCGAAGGAAGGACACGCGACTCGGAAGACCCTCAGCAGTAACCCCAGACGCACAGCTGAGAGAATTGCGCCCCATGGCCGTGCCCCCGTCTCAGTGTGGGTCCCCCCCCGCCCCGGCTTCTTCCCATCCCTCGGGGCTTAGCTGAACTGTGAGCCCACAGTGCGTCCTGCCTGAAACTCCATCCTCAGCGCCCCACGGCCGCTCCCTAACCCGGCGCTGCGCGTCCTTTCCACCCCCTGGCTGTTCACACGTACGATGTCCTTACTTATCGCCAGTGTCTTTCTCGTAGAGGAAGACCCTGAAAACCTGGCACCTGCCACGCTTAGTCAGTGTCCCACCTGGAGGGCAGGACCAGGCAACGGCAGAGACTAAGGACATTTCTGCTGAGTGAGTGTCTAATAAATAAATGAATAGGTGATTTTATGGAGAGAAAAATAATCCCGGCTTCCCTACGTTAACACCTTCCTAGTCGTGTTTTATGGAACAGCAGTCTTCTGAGTCCCCCGTGGAGATGCTGTGGGCAGAGCGCCTGCCAGCGTGGCAGCCCCAGGAACCTCTCCAGACGCTGCATGGGGAGTGGAGACCACAGCGGTCAGTGGCCTTCGGTGTTGAAAACACCGGGGTGTGGGTGAAAGCTTATTAGCACTGCACATACCTAGCCTTTTATGGGTATATCCTGGGGGCGGGGAGCGATTTAAGCTTGTAGACTATTGATAGGAAGTGCCACCAAACCATCAGGAGTCAGGGTTGTAAACGCGGCGAAAGAACTCTGAAGCGCAGACTGTCCAAGGCCAGGACACTTTCTTCAGGATGACGTGCTGCCTGGTTGCACTTACCAGACCTCAGATTCCCTCCATACTGACAGGAGAGTGAGGCTTTTTGAATCTCTCTGGGGCCATAGGAAACTGTTAATTTTTCTTTTTAAATGGAAAGAAAATGTGTGTGCGTGTGTTTTCAGGAAACGAGTCTAGTCCACTGCGCGGGTTTAAAGATCCTTTATTATGGAATCAGTATGTACAAACTCTAACATGAAAATAATGAGTCACGGGGTATCAGCCTATTTACAGTGCTTTTTTGTTTTTTTACAAATTTTTTTTTTTTTTTTACAAGATTACTTCTCCCTAAATAACATAATAGACACACACAGAAATCAAACATTTTTTATTACATACATAAATAAATATTGACTTTAAATGACCTCTCTAAGGGACATGATTTCTACAGGCCATCTGGATGAGAAGGTAGCCGTTGTGTTATCTGCACACTATAATTAAGTCGAGAAAAAGTCATAACAGCTTTACATACGGACCTCTGTTGATCACCCTGTGAATGGTATAACTTGCTAAAATGTTCAGTAGAGGTAAGAAGCTCAGTCTGGCCATGCAAAACCGGAGATAAGAGTCGCCATCTTTATGCATTTATATTTTAAATGAATCTTAAAGTACATGCAACAGACATTTAGCCTCTGTGTTCTGGTCCCGACGTCAAAGTTTGCATAACAGGATTGAGATATTTGCAATCGTAGGAATGAGTGAACTTGAGGAACTCCACAGCCCACGGTGTAAGAAAGGGCATTAAGTAAATAAGCCGTTATCACAAATGACACTGACCGATTCGTAGGACAAAATTAATATTTGTACTCACGGGATACAGACACAAGTCCAAATTCAGCCTTTTAATCGGATTTTTCAGTGTTGATAAAAGATACAATCAAGGGCTTTGAAGTCCAGTGTAATCACTTCCCAGCCGTTCCCACCCCTGCGAATTACTGGGTTCCTCATACAGGACAAATTCTCATCTGTTCAGTAAACATTACGAAGCAGTGATTCTCAGCTGGGGGTGACCTTACCCCCCAGAGGGCATGGGCCGTGACTGGAGAGCTTGTGGCTGTCACCCCCTGGGGGAGGTGCTCGTGGCAGCTGCTGGGTGGAGACCTGGGATGCCGCTCAACGGCCTGCAGCGCCCAGGGGGGGGGCCCTCGAACAGGGAAACGTGCAGCCCCAAATCTCAACAGCGCTGCGGTGGAGAAACCCTGCTCTATAGATTGGGTATAGGTTCTTTCAGCTTTCTAGGACATACATCTATTTTTCAGCTTTGAATTTTAATAAACATTTCAGAAAATTACCTGTCATCAG
Organism: Lipotes vexillifer; assembly: GCF_000442215.2. Classification (NCBI taxonomy): domain Eukaryota; kingdom Metazoa; phylum Chordata; class Mammalia; order Artiodactyla; family Lipotidae; genus Lipotes; species Lipotes vexillifer. The sequence continues at coordinate 2,846,224 of NW_006775372.1, forward strand.
TATGTCATATTAAAACACTAGATGACGACGTGAAGGGCACACATTCGTTTATAAAAATTGCTCCATAGAGGCCACTTAGAATAAGGGGTAGCACAGATAAATCCATCGCTGAGGAGTGAATGTTCTAAGTAAAAAGAGCACGTGTAGCCTCGATGTACATGGAATTAGCCACCTGTCTTTGATGATGTCATATGTTTGACGAGCTCAGTTTTTTAAAGAGTAAATATACTTTTTCTCACGTGAGAGAAATGCATCTAATTTCGATAAAACGTAGCAGAGAGTCAGCCACTAAAACTGTGTTTTAAAATAAGAAACAGATCTTTTTAGCCCTTTATTAGGGCACTCAAATTTCAAAAATTCAAAAAGTAGTAATTATATTTTTGTTCATTTGACTATTATTGAAGATTACTGAAATTCGTAAAAGAAACTCAGGTTTCTCTCATTGCCTAATTAATAGCATTTTCTTCCAATAATACTAATAAAATTTAAATGATTGAATATTACAGCAGAATGAAATGCTCGTAAGAGCTGCTTCAGATTTTTTTAAGGAAGGTGTAAACCACAGAACCTTTATCTGAATGGAAAATATATTTGCTCAACGTCTCTTACCCAGACAAAAGAAACATAATTAAATTTTATAAAATTAAGCTTATTTAATAATTTAATAATATTTTGTATCTACGTATATACTCCTGCATTTTAAACTATACAACAGTACAAAAATTTGCTGGCACGAATACTTGGTGGATTTCTTCATGACAAATTAAGGTAAAAAGATAAACTTGTAGCCAATGATGTAAAGTTTTCATTTTTGAAGTTTTAAGAATGTGAAATTCAGATGCTGGGAATGGCACTAGGGTAGATCATAGTTTCGGAGAAGACCTCTGTGTTCAAGCTCAAGCGCGTTTGAAATGAAGGCTGTTCCTGTTCTCTCCATTCAAAATTTGGAACTCTCGGAACCAGGGGATTTCAGGACACCCTGTGCTAAAGTCCATCCCAGGCCACGTTAGGAGCTGCAGAAAAACAGCCAGAAGCACCGTGAACTTCCGTTCTGAGCTTTCCCACGGAGCCGCGTGTCCAAAGCTGCAGAACCCTGTCTGCCTTATGGACTTTTAAACAATTTTCACGCCCAGGAAGCAGTTTTCAATATCCTCTTTCAGGGATCCATGCCTACAGACTGCGTTCCCTAAGGCTAGGCATCGATTTGGTAACAGACAGTCCGTCTGCGTTCTGCATGGCTTCTGCTCTTAGAGTGGGAAGCCTCACAAAGCCAACACGTTCTCTCTCCTCTTCACCCCACCAGGAGCAGTCAGGGCACCCGCAGGCATTCAGGAAACGTAACAAAACGACCAGTTCCAAGTCCCACCGTGAAAACCCAAGAAAAGTGTACTGAAAATTTCCTCGTTTTACTGGTGTAGGTAGTGAAACGAGGAAGCCTATCCATCCTTTAAAATGTTCAATTTGGTTAAGTTGCTCTTTTCTCATAGTGTCAATACTGGGGAAATACGGGGAAAAATCGATGACCCTAATGATCTGTAGGAGAACTGTGTCTTTATCCACCATTGCTGAGCTGGGAAAACAATTCCTTCAGAGATCCAGCCTCAAGGTGTACGTGTGTGTATGTGTGAGTCTATGAGCGTGTGTATGTATGTGTGTTTGCGCCTATGTGTATACGTATACACACGGAAGCACGCAGACGCACATACATACGTGCCTGTTTCAAAACATGCATATGGGTATTCCCTCGAGGAAAAAACTATATTAAACTAAACATTTCTGGTTTAAGGCTGCCACGACATACCCTGCAATACTGTATACTGACAACGTGTTTGGCTTGCGTTCATGCTCTGCGGGCTTGGCGTGGAACCTGGGAAATTTTTCAAATAAGGCATAATAATACATCTGTAGGAGTAAAGGAAGGTTAGTCAAAGGCAAGTAGCTGTTCTTCACCAACCAAAGCCCTTCCGCCTTTTCTACATTACGGACAGTATTCTACCACGTAAAGAGCTTGCTTTCGTTAAGAAAAGGCAAATCTCAGTAAAGATTTGAAAATATTCAATCGTTGGGATTCATTTCAAGCAAGAGGTTTTGTAAAGTCTTAGATACATGAAAGCTGCAAAACAAAGCACATCGAGCAGCCGTTTCCCACATTAAGGAAAAGCGTAAATAGTGTACCAGGGAAATCTCTTACAGTACAGGATGAAATATTAAAAAGCATCCCCAGAAAAGACTTAGTTTCTCCAAGGCAGACTCTGGATAGCAGCGTAAGGCACTGACTCCTTTCTGCTGTGGATGTCTTCCCTAAATCCTCATTGACAGGCTGCACTCTTCTTTGCCTTTGTAGAAAATGAAGCTTAGGTGCTTGAAGTGGGAACATTTTAAGTCTAAATTAATTGGCATATTTCAGGTCACAAGTTTTCAGCTAAAAAATCACGGGATAAAAATCATCTTAAGAAGTGTTTGAATGAATAAATAGGGCCAAAAATCTGTATAGTCTTCAGTCGATTTTGCAAACCAAACCAATAATTTAATTTTAAAATGTTTATTGAGTAACGTGACGCTTACTATGTGTACGCTTAGCATGCTTATTACGTGTATAAACTGTGTATTTGTTACGCCGGTTTCTCTTGAGAATTTGCCGCTCTAAATTCAGGGAAGTCTCAGATCTGCAGTAATTCCGTTGAGATCATAGCTAAACCATGTATGGAAACAGATTTTGCAGTGAAACAGGCCTGGCCTTCGTGTTCTCTCCATTCTCACAGGAAACTGTGTCCACGTCCACCGTCTCACCACTTGTCCCTGGTGTCCAGGCGCGTCCGAGACAGACAGAAGCGTTTAGTGCAGTAAAGTTAGATGGAGCGGGAGGTCCTATGGGAAAGGCCTGGTGCCCCCGTAAGCGGGCGCGGCCGGTCCTCGAAGGTCTGCAAGCTTACACGCTCGCTCGGGGTTCAGACATCTCTGGGAACAGGTCAGTATCTTTCTGGAGGAGGCTTGTAATGGTGTGAATGACGGTGTTTCAGGTGGGGTCCTAGGGAGACAGAACAGACACATCAGTCGGTCGTGACGGTTTCCCCGGCTGGCTGAACGGACAGTAGGAACGCGCTGACTGCGGTGAACACTTTGGCCCCCGCGCACGCGCTCCCTCCCGTGCAGGCCCCTCCTCTCCCGGCTCTGAACGTGCAGAGAGACAGACATTCACTCTCCCTCTCTTCTCTCTGCCTCCCCCCTGCGCTTTGGTTCCCTCCCTAAGGCCAAAAATCACGAGAGAAAGAAGACAAGCCCCTTTCTTTAGGCTCACAATTATATAAGCAAGCCAAAATCCTTTGCATTTCCTCAAGAAACTTTAAAACTTAACCCATGCTCTTATTACACAGAATTTCAGTGGAGGCACATGGGGACCGCATTCACCCTTATAAATGTAAGGGGCCGTCGAGCTCTTCCACGTGATGGTTTTTTCCTTTCAATTCGAAGTGCAGAAAGCTATTGGGGGGCAAATTTGATCCATCATTTTTTAAAAGTCAGAAGTAAAACTAGAACGACTTCTCACAGTTTTCTTATCAACACTTAAAAAGCCATGTCAAAGGTTTAAGCTAGAAAAGCAAAGTGCATAATTTAAAAACCAACAAGAGGCTCACTGTTTTGAAACAATACGTGACAATTATTTTTAACGTAGCAGTAAGTCAAGTAGATTGATTTGGGTCATGTTATGAAGAAAATTCATGTAATATAGATTATAGTAACAATATATGTAATAAGAAAATAAGCTCCGTAGCCAAATACTATTTGCTATTTTGTCATATTTGAACATCTTAATTTAAAAAACAAAAATTCAGATTGATATGAGACGATAGATTTTTTTCCCCTCCCATGTGTATCTGTGGTTAAAAGACAAGGAGAAAGCATGCATCATGTAAGGAAAAAAATGGAAGTATGGAAAAGGAAGTAACAGAAAGGAAGGCAGAGAGGGAGGGGGAGGGGGGA
>NW_006775372.1:2850347-2852340 GCF_000442215.2 Lipotes vexillifer
GGGGGAGGGGGGAGGGAGCGGGGCCAGGAAGCGTGTAAGGCGGTCTGCGGGCAGCAGGCGTGGCCACCAGGAAAAGCACATACAAAGGCCTGCAAGAAGTCCAGGTTCAGAGAATTCCCTATATCCGCAGGAATCTGCAGTGATCTGTTGATTTTCGTTTTTTCAGCAAGACTTTCTCTGTGTCCCCAAGGCTGGCGGGGGCCCCTGGCACTCACTGTGTGCAGCCGAGGGTGGGAGGTCGGGGGTCCGGAAGGTCCTGATGGTGGCGGGTCCCTCCCCACCCGCGGTCAGCACCTGCACCTCCAGACGGTAGAGGGTGGCCGGCCGCAGACCTGGCACCGTGAGCACGGAGCGATCCTGAGGGGGGACAGGAGAGGACGCGCCCGTCAGGCACCCCTTGACCAGAAAGCCACACGACGGACTCTCTAATTCTCTGCCCGTTTCCTCCCGCCCGCACGCCCGCGATCACCGTGTAAACGCGGGTGTGGTTGCTTTGACACCCCAGCGTGCTCGGTCGAACGTCTGTCCTTGTTTGCTCGAGTCCTGCCCTGCCGGGCAGCCTCGGCACTGAGAGCCCAGCTCTTGGCAGCCGGGGACACTTGCAGAGTTAAGATGGGCCGGGGCCAGTCTCAGGGCTCACCCCTGGGACCGCGTTTTGTGTTTCTCAACCCAAGGCTTTCCCATGGTTTAAAGTTTTCATCTGCACATCTTGTGGTGTGAATTCTTGATAATCCACATTTCCATGAGCGAGCCAACTGTGTTCCTTAAGATGCAGTATCTATCTGTCAATGCCCATAGCCAACAGTGTTTATTTTTATGCCAACACGTTTTTCTCAAAACTCAATAAAACCTAATATATACACACATAGAAAAATTACTTTCCAATTCCATGGAATTTTTCCTTCCAGGATTTAAGGGGTTTTTTTGTTTGTTTTCTCTTTTTGGAGCAGGAGTTGGATATTCTAAGGGCATTTTTAGAGCGGGTAAAAGCCCGTACGTGGGTTTCTTTTTCAAGCCAAGGAATTAGTGGCCTGGAAGACAGGCCAACTCATTATGGGCTCTGGCCAGATTTGAAGCAGGGAAACGAAGAGAAAGAAGGTTCTCTTAGCTATTTTTCCCCAAATTTAACCCTTCAAACAGGGCCTGTCCACTTGGGCCAGAGGGACACGGGCTTCACAGAGGAGAAGAAAATGGTGACACCGCGCGCATCCCGTGTCGACAGGAGACGTGTGTTGAAGAGGGGCTCTAGTAATCACGGTTCATCTAGACGACAGTTTGTTCACAGCAACACTTGTGTGGTGTCTTTCAGTACCTGCGAAATAATACACCCGGGAGAAGAAAACACACGCGGCTCAACAACTAGCCCCAGCGTGATGGGACGCGGGCGCCGACCGTGAGTAACCACCCTGCGGTGCGGGTACTGGCCCGAGGGCCCGGGAGGGAGGGGCACCCACCGCCGGGAGGATCTGGGACTGCAGGATGAGGCTGTTGGGAAGGCCGTTCTGCCTGCTCTCGGTCGTGACCTCGGCCCACGTCACGTGGAAGCCGGTCACGGGCCGCTGGACGGTGGCCTTGCTCAGCTTCCAGGAGAAGCGCCCCGTGACGTTCGTGCCCTGGACCACAAAGGAGGCCGACAGGTTCTCGGGTTTGGCTTGCACTTTGGAATGAACGTGACCTGGAGCAGCGGGAAGAGGAAGGCCGGGTCAGGGGATGGAGCGTGAGAGGGGCCCTAGGCGGCAGGTACGTCCCGTGGGGTTCGGCCGGCCGCCTCTGGAGCGCGGGGTCAGACGGTCACCCTGGTGACCTGTGCGGAGGCAGCCTCAGCCCTGCCCCTTCGTGCCACGTGCTTCTGCTCCCTTGGGCGCTACGTGGAGAGTCCTGCTTTGGGGGTGGAAGATGGAGGAAGAATTTTGTGATCGGGCGGGACCTGGCCACTTAGAGAACAGGAGAGACTGCAGTGAGACGGGTGAATATTCAAGGTACTACAAGAGCG
>NW_006775372.1:2852495-2869483 GCF_000442215.2 Lipotes vexillifer
GCGTCGGGAGAAGGCGCTCAGGGGTCTGCGTCTGAGAATAGCTGCCCCCGTTGTAGGAGAGGCTTGGGAAGGTAAAGACGGGGCGTGCGGAAAGCGTGTCGAGGTGACGCCCATGGCAGAGGGTCGGGATAAAAGTGAAATCATTTACATAAAGTGCGCCAAAGCACAAGCAGTACACGGGCCCGCGGCTTCATTTCTAAAGGGCTGATACGCCAGCAAAGGCTGTCTCGCCAAAGCTGTTGCAATGAGGAAGTAATGCGTGCCTTCGTACGTGTTACCTCCCAACTGGGCCGTCACGCTGCAGTTTAGAAAGGGGGATACTTTGGGTTTGTAGGCCCTGTGAAAAGCGGTCTGGAGATGTGTACAGAGTTGCCAGCATCACAGCCGCAACCTTGGAAGTTCGCGTGAAACGTACCTGCGTCGCCGGGGCAGCTGACGTGCTTGTGGCTTTTGCCCTTCAGAGCGGAGCACGGCGGGGTCGTAAAGAAAACGGTTTCTGCTTTCAAGCGGCCCTTTGGCCGTGTGGGTTGGACGGTCACCTTATATTTGCAGGAAAATGCCAGATCTTGAAGAATCATGTAATTTTCCTAGAGAGAGAGAATACGCCAACAGTAAATCTCACGAGGGTACGAAATTGGCAGGAGAGGAAATCCTACCTCCACCAAGGCTGTCTTCCTATATATGGGACGTGTGCAACACGGCTTTCATAAAAAGTGCAAAGGAGACAGGGGCCCCGCTTTCGTTTATTACAACCGTGAGAGGCTCCCATGGGGTGGGACATAGGCTCCGGAACCCGACAGGACGGCAGCGCTTCCACGTCAAAGCAGCCGACTTGCGGCCCTCGCGAGCAGCCTCGGGGAGCTGGCAGCAGCGGGGCGAGGTGGGAGGCGGTGCAGTGGGTAACGCTGTGAACAGACACCTAACTTGTTAATACAAAAAAAGCTAACTCGGGCTTCTCTGAGACACAGGCGTGCTTTAGCTGTGAGTTTTTCCTTACGGAAAGGAAGGAAGACATTCTTGAGCGGTGTATTTCCTCCCCTGCTGGGAGGGCTGCGATTGCTGCTGGCCGGAACTTTGCGATTAAACAGGATTAGGAAAACCAGACTCAACTGCGGGCTGAGTGTATAACCTTAGGCTAACGGGACAGCTGCCACTGACGGGCCTAACGAGCTTGTGCGAGGTTTCTTCGCCTTTGGCTGTTGGGTGTGCGTGCCCATTCTAGGGTGTAGTTGTCAGGGCTTCGTGTACATGTACGAGAGCTGCAGCAGGAGCATCTCTGGGACCCTTAAAGGCAGAACATCACAGGACGCGCCGTATCTTTCATTACCTGGACGAGTTGGTGGAAGTTAGGGAGGCAGCAAAGGAGATACTGAATGAGAGTGTCATACAGAAATTCCCCGGGGAAATGAGACCTTTAAGGTCATGGTGCCGAGTCAAAATCCAGAAAACAATTCAGAGCTTTCGTGCAATTAAGATGAGACACCCAGAGGCTGGCAGCGTTTCCCCTGTGTCCTGGGAGCTCCCCGCGAGCTGTGTCCTGAATGTCTGCATCTCAGGGCCCGCCCTGTGCTGACTGATGGCGTGTGAGGCTGTGAAGGGCCGAGGGATGAGTGAACAGGTGACCCTGTGTCTCCCGCTCCCACCTGGTCATGGGTCCCGTAGGGAGCCTGGTGAGGACGAGTTACCCACTGGACACACGGCCTGCACCTCTCTCTGTCCAGAGAAGCCGTTCAGAATCCGGCATTTCGGCCACCTCCTCACCTGGGTCACGCCCGAGGATGGGTCCGCCCCGGCGGATTCGTTGTGGGCACAGACTTCCGGAAACCACTGCACGTGATACCGGCTGACACCGGGATCTGTAAGGTCAACACCAATCATCAAAAAAGAACCGTCTGCAAGTCACAGTGCACGCAGCCCCAAGTCCTTAAAGCATGACAGACCAGGAAGGAAGGACAGAGTCCTGCAGGTGATCCAGAACTGCGTACACCAACCAGAGGAGGGGGGTCTCCCAAAATTCTGACTAGAGTCAGGGGGAAAAAGTAATAAACCATCAAAGGAAAAGTGAATTGAAATACAAGAACCACAAAGAAAAAAATAATTAGAAAAGTCATAGCAAAATGACTCCACAGAGGTCTTGAGAATAACCTAGCCATGGTGTCCACAGTAAGTAAATCCCCCAACAAAGGGTAACACTCAGCAGCCATTCTCTTATTTCCTAGGCTGGTCTCAAGTCTCTGAATCCTACATTTTTCTGACGAAGCTGATGGAGAGGCTGTCAAAGCCCAGGCAGGAACAAAAGCCTTTCCCTCAACTTGAAGACCCAGCCCTTCAGATGTGCTCCGTCTCGAGCCTTGCTGTGACAGGGTCCCCTCATCAGAAGATACAGGGTGAGCAGCCTCCCGGTGCCTTAACGGTAAGTGCATCCTTGCAGTGCATGTGTGCGATCACTACAGAAACAAGGCCTGCTCTCAAAGCCAGCCCAGCATACGGGCTCCTTAAACGTTTCCACTTCCAGCTGGAGCAGCGCGTTTTCTGCACGTGTCTACTTTGGCCGACCGAGTGGAAGAAAAGACACCATGATGAGAAGCCGGTCACTGAGTGTGGGAAAGGAGGTCCGGGCAATCCTGGGCTTAATAATCACCCCAGTGTGTCCCCGGTTGTGAAAGGCACCGCTTCCCTGGGTGATTAGCATCTCGTCCGAATGCTTACGCCAAGTGTTTGATGGAGGTTTTCCGAGGGGAAAACTCTTGGATGAAATTGGGTGCGTCTGGTGGGAACTTGCTCTGAGCACTTTGGAACGAGAAAAGAAGAACTTTCAATCTGAGAAAATAAACAGCAAGCGGGCACCAATGGTGTTTAGCTAAAAGGGGAACCCCCTGACTAGAGGTTTTTTTTTTTTTTTTAACCTCTTTACATGGCAGACATCAAGGGCTTTTTTTTAAGAAAAGAATTGCACGTTATACATTAAGTCTGAAGTCAATCATTGAGTGAATTCATATCCTTTCTTTCAACAAGTGGTGCCACTCTAGGCATCGTAGTGAAATAACCTCCCAGGAGCAGCTGCTCTCACGCCTCTTAAATCCTAAGGGGGCTGGACAAGTAATAAAGTGCATGAGTCAGGTCTCAGGTCGGAGGGAGATGAGCCTACAGCTGAACATGGAGGGCGAGAGCGGTACGGCGTCCCAACAGAGGGTTGCGACTGTCACTAAAGCACTGGCGCAGCTCACAGAGGAGCTGACCTCGCAGGGGAACCTGGAAGGAGGTTGGCACTGGGCCTGGTCGGTGTGGATAACGGGGGGCAGGGCACCGTCCCACACAACTGTCTGCCATGATGAAAGCTTCTGTATGTGGTGACCCCTCGTCACCACATTGCTGCTGCAGCTGAGCAATCAATCAAATTCTTAAATCACTGAAATCAATTTAAAATTCAGCTGCTCCACGGGGCTCGTGGCTCCCGTATCGGACAGAGTAGCAAGTTCCAAAGTCGGGCACACAGCAGGGCTAACATTCCCTGGTCCGGAGCAGCCAGGGCTGGATTCCAGTTTGCTGCACTCCAGTGCTATGATGTGTAATTGATACCCGTGGCTCCAGGTCTCCTAAGCACCCCACACACATCTGAGCGTAATCGTGTTTTCATAAGAGGCCGCACCAAGCAACACGTCCGACCCCTCAGCTCTCAACGCCGCCCTGCCCGAGTCCATGCCCGCTCTCTCTGGATCTGCCACCTCCGTGAAGAATTTCACCCAAGCCCAAGGCTTTCCAAGACGGCTCTGCGTTTCTACCTTCACCGGAGCTATTCCCTGGAGGAGCTGGTGTTCCCAACTTCCTGTCCCATGTAGATGCTTTTCAAACTCAGTGCTTCTAAAACCACACCCTTGATCCCTGCCCTCAATTGCCCTTGCCTCTTATTTAATCACGCCTTTTTGTTTTCTGTATCTGTGAAGTTCTGACATCTTGCAGCCTTGCGGACCCTGCCGGGACCGCCCTCGCAGGGTGGCCGCTGCCCAGATGGCAAACAACGCACCCGCGGGCCTGTGTGTCCCGTGCAGACCAGCCGACCCAGAGCCCCTCCCCAGCACCTCCTCTATGGGGTCCTCACACTCTGGGCCACCACCCTCGTCACCCCAGGGCCAGGTGCCAGGCATCTGGGGACAGCGCCTGCGCCAGAGCCCACCGAAAGTATCCAAACTGGCCAATCCTGAGACCATCTTGCCCTTCCTACTCGCCAGAGTAAAGGCTCCTGAGCACAGTTTCCTGCTTCCTGACCGACCCTGGTGCCTCCCCGCGTGGCCCGAGTGGTGTGGAGGGTCCCCCCTCCTGGGAGCTGTGAGTAACAAACTACCTTCTCAGTGGCCGTTGTCTCTGGATCTGTTGCCTTCACCAAACCCGAATAAAACCCACCCTTTAAGACATGATTAAAAGGAACCGGCTGTCTTTTAAGCAGTCCTTCATGGCACTTTTTCAGACACATACACAGCAGTCCACACTCTTCCAAGCTTAATCAAAAACTGGCATGCGTTTCTCATGCAGGTCTACACAATCGGTTCTCGTTATTCACACAAGTGAGGGTTTGGGAAATCACCGTGAATGCCGAATTAGCAAATCCTGGATGGCTGTTTCCTGGAGAAATAGTGTTAGTTTCCCGTGAGCTTCTGGTCACCACATTTTTGCCAGCCAGTCAATACATAATCTTATTTTATGTGTGTTTTTCTCTTTTTAATAAAGTCATAATTAATTGTAATATTTCTTTACTTAAAAAACTCTAGTTGAAATTATTTTCATGATCCTGGGTAGCAGGACAGTAAATTTCTTTTGCTTTCAGCCTCACAATAACGCCTCCACTGTACTTTTAACCCATCACCATCTCAAAAACGACAAATTTGGCCACTTTTTTTCCCCTTTTCGGAACTTCATCACACACTAGCAATGTGACTGGCACCTCCCGGGCAGCCTCATGTATCAGTCAGCAAAGGCAGCACTCCACCACTATGCTTGGGGCCACTTTAACCAGAACAAATCTCCAACAAAAAGCAAGGCAATGCGACAAAACAGACCAGAAACCCACGGCGCTAAACAGACCGGGCAAAGGATGTGTTGCCAGTATGAGAGCGGAAACGAGAGGGCGGCGTCCCCTCAGCTTCAGGTGGGAACGTGTACATGGGGCGACTCAAGCCCATCGCCACTCCCTGCACGAGCATCCCCACAAAGGACCACAAGCGCCCCCCAGTACTGGTTAGGGGTTACAAATGAATCTTAGTGACTACACGAATCTTCAAATACACGCTCTGTGAGTAGTGAGCATCCACTGTGTCTCCTTCCATTTTAAAATCAGTAGCGTAAGGTAGCTTTTTTTTTTTTTTTTTTGCGGTACGCAGGCCTCTCCCTGTTGTGGCCTCTCCCATTGCAGAGCACAGGCTCCGGACGCGCGAGCCCAGCCGCTCCGCGGCACGTGGGATCCTCCCGGACCGGGGCACGAACCCGTGTCCCCTGCATCGGCAGGCGGACTCCCAACCACTGCGTCACCAGGGAAGCCCCCTCCCTCTTCTTAAACCCCTTGCCCGCCTCGTCTTCTGTCTCAAATCTCCCCGTGTTCTCCAGCTCCTCTGGGCACTCACTTGCACTGTGCTCTGCTGCATCGCCCCTATTTGTGCTGAAACTGGAGTTCCTTCACACCCGGTCCTGGTCCCTCTCCTCTCTAGGGGATCCCACCCTTACATAAGAACTTATTCTTAAAGTCTACATTATTCTGGCTTCACTACTTTACAACTGTACAGTGTTTTACCTATAATAGTTGCTTACAGACATTTGTTTGCAGTGACTTTGCTTAGTTGTAAATAATACCGTTAGCTTGTTTCCATATAAATATTCTGGTGGCTTACTAGTAAATAAGCAACCAAGTAACCAAGAAGAAAGCAAGGGAAAAAAGTGCTTCTGGCTAATCCTTATTTTGAATAAACAGAGACTAAAAATATAATAGAAAAGATCAAAGAAACTAAAAATCTGGTTCTTTGAAAAGATAAACAAAATTGATAAACCTTTAGCCAGACTCATCAAGAAGAAAAAGGGAGAGGGCTTAAATCAATAAAATTAGAAATGAAAAAGAAGTTACAAGGGACACCGCAGAAATACAAAGCATCCTAAGAGACTACTACAAGCAGCTCTATGCCAATAAAAGGGACAACCTGGAAGAAATGGACAAATTCTTAGAGAGGTACAATCTCCCAAGACTGAACCAGGAAGAAATAGGAAATATGAACATTGAAACTGTGATTAAAAAACTCCCAACAACCAGAGTCCAGGACCAGATGGCTTCACAGGCAAATTCTGTCAAACATTTAGAGAAGAGTTAATACCTGTGCTTCTGAATCCATTCCAAAAAAACTGCCGAGGAAGGAACACATCCGAATTCATTCTATGAGGCCACCATCACCCTGATACCAAAACCAGCCAAAGATACCACAAAAAAAGAAAATTATAGGCCAGTACCTTTGATGAACATAGATGCAGAACTCCTCAACAAAATACTAGTGAACCAAATCCAACAGTATATTAAATGGATCCTACACCATGATCAGGTGGGATTTATCCCAGGGATGCAAGGAGTTTTCAGTATCCTCAAATCAATCAGTGTGATACACCCTATTAACAAACTGAAGAATAAAAACCATACGATCAGCTTAATAGATGCAGAAAAAGCTTTTGATAAAATTCAACATCAATTTATGGTAAAAACTCTCCTGAAAGTGGAAAGGCATAGAGGGAACCTACCTCAAGATAATGAAGGCCATATATGACAAAACCACAGCTAACATCACACTCAACGGTGAAAAGCTGAAAGCATTTCCTTCAAGATCAGGAACAAGACAAGGATGCCCACTCTTGCCACTTTTATTCAACATAGTTTTGGAAGTCCTAGCGACGGCAATCGGAGAAGAAAGGGAATCCAGATTGGAAAGGAAGATGTAAAACTGTCACTGCTTGCATATGACATGATACCATACATTAAAAAAACCCTTAAGATACTACCAGAATACTACTAGAGCTCATCGATGAATTCAGTAAAGTTGCAGGATACAAACTTAATATCCAGAAATCTGTTGCATTTCCACAAACTACAACAAACTATCAGAAAGAGAAATTGAGGAAACAATCCCATTTACCATTGCATCAAAAATAATAAAATACCATTCATACTCTGGTTTCTCTTCAGATCATATAAATCCTTTGCCTTTTACTAAAGATTTCCGTGGAGAGGGGGAAAGAGAAAAAAGAATAAGGTACCTAGGAATAAACCTACCTAAAGAGGCAAAAGACCTGTACTCCAAAAACTATAGGACGCTGATGAAAGAAACTGCAGTTGACAGAGATGGACAGTTACACCATATTGTTGGACTGGAAGAATCAATATTGTTATAATAACCATACTACCCAAGGCAATCTACAGATTCAGTGCAATCCCTATCAAATTACCAATGGCATTTTTCAAAGAACTAGACCAAAAATTTTTTAAATGTCTGTGAAACACAAAAGACCTCAAAATACCCATAACAATCTTGAGAAAGAAGAACAGAGCTGGAGAAATCACAGCTCCCTGACTTCAGACTATACGACAAAGCTACAGTAAATACTATGGTACTGGCAGAGAAACAGAAATATAGATCAGTGGAACAGGATAGAAAGTCCAGAAATAAAGGAGGCAAGAATATACACTGGAGAAAAGACAGTCTCTTGAATAAGTGGTGCTGGGAAAACTGAGCAGCTACATGTAAAAGAAGGAAATTGGAACATTCTCTAACATGATACACAAAAATAAACTCAAAATGTCTTAAAGACTAAAATATAAGTCATGACACCATACAACTCCTAGGATAGAGTATCGGCAAAATATTCTTAAAATCGTGCAAACATTTTCTTACGTCAGTCTCCCAAGGCAATAGAAATAAAAGCAAAAATAAACAAATGGGACCCATTCAAAATTACAAGCTTTTGCACAGAAAGGAAACCATAAACAAAATAAAAAGATACCCTATGCACTGCGAGAAAATATCTGCAAATGATGCAATCAACAGGGTTTAATTTCCAAAATATACAAACAGCTCGTAGAGTTTAATAACAAGAAAACAAACCGTCCAATCCAAAAATAGGCAGAAGACCTAAATAGACATTTCTCCAAAGACATACAGATGGTCAATAGGCACATGAAAAGATGCTCATTATCGCTAATTATTAGAGAAACGCAAATCAAAACTACAGTGACGTACCAACTCACACCACTCAGAATGGCGATCGTTAAAAAGTCTACAAATAATAAATGCTGGAGAGGATGTGGAGAAAAGGGAGCCCTCCTACACTGTTGGTGGGAATGTAAACTGGTGCAGCCACTATGAAGAACAGTATGGAGTTTCCTCAAAAAACTAAAAATAGTGCTACCATATGATCCAGCAATCCCAGTCCTGGGCATATATCCAGACAAAACTATAATTTAAAAAGATACATGCACCCCTGTGTTCGTAGCAGCATCACTTACACTAGCCAAGACATGGAAGCAACCTAAATGTCCATCGACAGACAAATGGATAGAGAAGATGTGGTACAAATATACAATGGAATATGACTCAGCCATAGAAAAGAATGAAATAATGCCATTTGCAGCAACATGGATGGACCTAGAGATGATCATACTAAGTAAAGTAGCTCAGACAGAGACAAATATGATGTCACTTCTATGTGAATGTAAAACAAATTATAAAAATAAAATCACTTACAAAAAGAAATAGACTCACAGACTTAGAAAAGAAACTTATGATTACCAGAGGGCAAAGAGGGTGGGGGAGGGATACATTAGGAGTTTGGGATTAGCAGATACAAATTACTGTATATAAAGTAGATAAACAACAATGTCCTACTTTATAGCACAGGGAACTATATTCAATATATTCTAATAATCTACAGTGGAAAAGAATGTGAAAAAGAATAGACATATATATATATATATATATATGTGTAACTGAATCACTCTGCTGTATACCTGAAATTAACACAACACTGTAAATCAACTATACTGCAATAAAAAGTGTTTTGTTTTGGGGGAAAAAAAGACGGAAAGAAAAGTGAAAGGACACTGATGCCCTACACTAGCTGCTTACAACAATAATCAAATCTGGGTAAAAGCTGGAGAAAGATGATACACTATAACTCCTAGGAGATAAGGAGAGTATCTTTGTGACCCTGGCATAAGCAAAGATTTCTTCAACAGGACACAAAGAGCGGTAAGCCTCAAGGAAACAAAACGATGAACTGCTAATCTCTAAAAGTAAGAACTATTAAGAATGTGAAAAAAATAAAAGTAGAAAATACTAAGATGAAACCAGCAGATGACTCATATACTCCACATATAAAGGACTCTTGCAGGACAGGCTGGCTAAACAGTTGAAAAGGGCTTTGAAAAACAGGAGCTCCATTGCCAGTAAACTTATGAAAAGGTGTTCAACGCCTGGATGACCAGAAAAATGCAGATTCAAACAGCACTGAGCCATCACGTCACACGTACCGGAAAGGCTCAACTGAGAAAGACGGAACATGCCTCATGGGGGAAAGCATGTGGGGCAGTGGGGACCATCTTACCCTCCTGGTGGGAATGTGCATTGGTCCAGCCACTTTGGAAATTCTCGGTATCTTCTAAAGGTCAACATCCTCTATGACCTAAGAATCCCACCCTCTGTGGGGGAATGGTGTCTGCATCAACAAACATGTATTCATAGGCTCTTCACAGCAGGGCCATTCTGAATAGCCCATCCCTGGAACAAACCAAATCTCCATCAGCTGCTGAAGAGATCTGAACAAACCAAATCTCCGTCAACTGCTGTACCAGGGACGACTATGCAGTGATATAAATGGATGAATCACTGCTTCCTGCAACAGGATGGACGGGTTTCCCACATGCAGTGTTCACTGTGAGAAGACTAATGCAAACGGTATGACTCCATCTGTATACCTTCAAATACACGTAAAACAAATCTTCAATTTTAGGAGTCAGGAAATGGTGGTTACTATTCTGTGCTTAAGATGTTTGCACCTCCCGTGTGTGTACATTTTCATTTCCGTACATGAGATGTGTACATTTTCAGTATTATATTAATATGTTGTTTTATTAATATTAATATGTCATATCGACATACAATTCTAATTTGAAATTGATAAAGACAGTCATCCTTTGGTACCCACTGGAGAGTGGGGATTAGATCCACACCCTGGATACCAAATTCCAGGCTGCTCAAGTCCCACAGTTAGCCCTTCGTATCTGTGGGTTCTGCATGCTTGGATTCAACCAACTGCCAATCTTAAACATGGTACACAATCCACAGTTGGTTGAATTCGCAGATACAGAACCCACTGATGTGGAGGGCTTGATTGTACAATAGAGCAAATAAATTTTACAATTTAATATTAACTTAAAACTATCATTAGGGCTTCCCTGGTGGCGCAGTGGTTGAGAATCTGCCTGCCAATGCAGGGGACACAGGTTCGAGCCCTGGTCTGGGAAGATCCCACGTGCCGCGGAGCAACTAGGCCCGTGAGTCACAACTACTGAGCCTGCGCGTCTGGAGCCTATGCTCCGCAGCAAGAGAGGCCACGACAGTGAGAGGCCCGCGCACCGCGATGAAGAGTGGCCCCCGCTTGCCACAACTAGAGAAAGCCCTCGCACAGAAACGAAGACCCAACACAGCCAAAAATAAAAAATAAATAAATAAGTTAAAAGAAGGCTCAATATTTAAAAAAAAAAACAACTATCATTAAATGTCATAATATGGATATTAACACATAGTTTTAATTTAATAATTAATATTCAATAAATAAAATTTAAATTAACATATGATAGTAATAAAATATTAACATGATTGGTAATGTTATTTTAGCTAGAGAATGAATTTCAGCAGCTTGGAAGAAAATTCTGGAACAAGAAGAGCTCCAGCACCAATACCCCCAATGGCTCGTGAGCCGATACCCTGAGTAAAACAGCACTTCAGAAAAATAAGAAGAATTTTTAAAACTGCATTCTTGAAACAATCTATTGTTTTTTGCTTAAAATAGAGTTTATGTCTTAAAATGCACAGAAGTGATAAATATAAAAATGTATGTCAAGTAACTCTAAAAATACTATTTCGATAATGCAAAATAAATATTCTAAGAGTACAGAAAACAAAGAAACAAAAGGAATTTATCCCAAAGATAAAGAGAAAAAAGGATCTATTCTAAGGGTGACTGTTCATTGCAGTATTGATTATAAGATGGAAATTCTGAAGGCAGCTAAATGTTTGACTGTAGTGGTATCATTATGACATAATATCCACCAAGGCAGCCATTTAAAAATGTTATTAAAAATACCAACAATGTAGAATGCAAATTAGTATTTTATGAAAATGTGTTGTGCTTTACAAACACACACATATACATATAAAACAACTGAGTGAGAAACAGAGGTATAGGAGACTGCTGAAAGAAAATCCAGTAAAATGCTATTTCCATGAAACGATATTGAGAAGAGAAACGGCTTTTTTATTCTATTTTCCAAATTATTTGCATTATAGGTCTTCTAATTTAGAACAAGAATTTATACTGCAAAATAATGACTGTCTTAAGTGTTTGGGACACAAGATCAGCCTTCTTAGGAAAGACATGAAGACAGGTCAATATTCCTGAAATGATCAAATGTAAGCAGCAGATTTCAGTATGTGATACAGATTCCTGGGAATGAGAGGCAACCCATTCAGACTTCAGAAGAGCAAGGCGCTTAATAATAATTTTTTAAAAAGCATGTGTTTTGTTCAGCTACTGTTTCCTTAATATCAATAGTGTGGCTTGACGGTGACATTTGCACAAGCACCCTTACATCACAGCACTCTTCAATGCAAACAATAAATATAAAACTCTTAGAGGAAAACATAGGCAGAACACTCTCTGACATAAATCACAGCAAAATCATTTTGATCCACCTCCTAGATTAATGAAAATAAAAACAAAAATAAACAAATGGGATCTAATTAAACTGAAAAACTTTTGCACAGTAAAGGAAACCATAAACAAAATGAAAAGACAACCAACGGAATGGAAGAAAATACTTGCAAACTATGTGACTGACAAGGCATTAATCTCCAAAATATACAGACAATTCACACAGCTCAATATCATGAGAACAAACAACCCAGTGAAGAAAATGGGCAGAAAACCTAAATAGACAGTTCTCCAAAGACATACAGATGGCCAAGAGGCACATGAAAAGATGCTCAACATTGCTAATTATCAGAGAAATGCAAATCAAAACCACAATGAGGTATCACCTCACACCAGTCAGAATGGGCATCATCAAAAAGTCTACAAACAACAAATGCTGGAGAGGGTGTGGAGAAAAGGGAACCCTCTTGCACTGTTGGTGGGAATGTAAAGTGATACAGCCACTATGGGGAACAGTGTGGAGGTTCCTTAAAAGGCTAGAAATAGAACTACCATACGACCCAGGAATCCCACTCCTGGGCATATACCCTGAGAAAACCATAATTCAAAAAGAGACATGTACCACAATGTTCACTGCAGCTCTCTTTACAATAGCCAGGACATGGAAGCAACCTAAATGTCCATCAACAGATGAATGGCTACAGAAGATGTGGTACATATATACAATGGAATATTACTCAGCAATAAAAAAGAATGAAATAATGCCATTTGCAGCAACATGGATGGGCCTGGAGATGATCATACTAAGTGAAGTCAGACATAGAAAGACAAATATCATATGATGTCGCTTATGTGCGGAATCTTAAAAAAAATGACACAAATGAACTTATTTACAAGGCGAAAACAGACTCACAGACTTAGACAACTAGCTTATGGTTACCAAAGGGGAAGGGTGGCTGGGAGGGATAAATTGGGAGATTGGGATTGACATATACACACTACGGTATATAAAATCGATAACTAACAAGGACCTCCTGTGTAGCACAGGGAACTCTGCTCAGTATTCTGTAATAACCTAAATGGGAAAAGAATCTGAAAAAGAGTAATACACGCGTGTATGTGTAAAACTGAATCACTTTGCTGTACGCCTGAAACTGACAGAACACTGTTAATCAACTCGACTCCAATATAAACTAAAGCTTAGCAAGAACAACAACAAACAGAAGCATCTGCCCACCTTCGGTCTTTTTCCAGTACACCTTCACTTGCAGCTGGTTGTCTTGATAGAAGGGAGCTCCGATTCCCAGGAGGTGAGTGGGCCGTCGTCTTTGAAATGGAGGCTGTATTTGCATCACACTTTTTCTAGTTTTCCCAAGTTGTTCTACAACAAAGCACAACATTCTGATTTGTTAAATCTGTAGGGCTTCCCTGGTGGCGCAGTGGTTGAGAGTCCGCCTGCCGATGCAGGGGACGCGGGTTCGCGCCCCGGTCCGGGAAGTTCAAGCTTTCTTCTTTTTCAGAATGAGGTGACAACTGTGTGGACTTCAAAATCCATTCCTGAATATAAATTGATGACCAACAGATAAAAAGCAAATACACTTGTTTCCTTTCACCACAACTCACCTGCAAAAATTCATTGAGTTCAACCTGTCCATTTTTATTCAAATCTACTTCATTCAGAATTTCATGTAGTGTATTTTCATCCATTTGGACACTGATACTCTAAGTAAAAGGAAAGCACAAAATAATGAAGTTTCATTAGAAATTATGCGTATCACTTTATCAATGTTATCAGCCTTTCAAAAATTCAGAGAGAAATATTACTTATAGAAAGCACTAGATGAGAAAAAAATTATCTAGTATAATCTTTACATTCTTCTGCTATCAAAGATGTTGAACCAAAAAAAAAAAAAAAAACTGTTACCTGATAGTAATCCCGGTGTATTTAATTTCACTCTGCTATTCATTCATATTTAGTGCCTGATTTTTAAAGTAAAATGTAATGTGACTACACGTTCCTTCCCGCTCAAGTTGATGACACCACCTCCCCCGTCATCACACGCTGGAATGCATACCTAAAAGCAGGCTGTATATATTACACGGAATCCCCCGAACTTAAATTGGGAATCAACATACATTCACCAGCCCGGAAAGATGCTCCGATTTCAGGAATAGGTGGACGTCGTACTTCTCACAATAGATAGACTTTTGTGCGGTTATGAAGGAAATGAAGTGATATAGTAAAATACCATTTCATGAAAACAGTATAAGTAGCTTTTCACAGAAGTACCAGCATGTTACGTTCCTGCATCTTTGGAGCCAGATGAGAATTTATACGGCTTAGTAGGAAGTATACCGAAAATTCCTGCCCTCACATCTCTCCTTTACCAGTTCACTGATTTTAGAAGTTGTACATTTAGAAATTCCGTCCTTGGAGACGAGACTTTTCTGCTTTCAGAATTCCAAGTAGCCCTTTGAGAGAGAACAGCTTAAGCTGTATTGATTATAAAGCAGTCAGAAAAGCGTTATCAAAACGTTTCCAATAGCGCCGTGAGGTCTGCATTCTTGGGAAGGTGGGAGGAAGAGGGAGAGATGAGGATGAAAGCAGAGAAATGCTGACCTGCGGTGACTCAGGAGAAGGAAAGGAAAACTGAGGAGCCAGAAGAGGAAATACATCGGGTGTGTACTTATCCTTACAGGGGTGTGCCTGTCAAACCATCCATGCAATGGATCTGATTAAAAGGAATGGGATACTTACATTAGTTGGTACTTACATTTTAGTTTAAATAATTCAAATGAATGTTTGGATCACTCTGACATTTATTAGGTTAAGGATTCTGCACCCAAAAGCAGTGTGTGTATGAGGGGTTCCCCACACCACCAATTCTCAGACCCCAGCGGGGTGTCCTACAGTTCAACTCAGTTCTGACAGTTTCTACCTGCAGACAGCATCAGATCCCACAGGGTAAGGGCTCAGTGCTGCAAGACTGTGCCCCCCGCCTCAGATGCCAGTCACGAGTCCAGGTTGGCAGCAGTGCTTCTGATGACCTGCTACAGATGGGGGGGTTCCAGAGACCCCTTCCTCAGATTCAAATAACTTGCAAGAGCACGTCACAGAACTCAGAGAAAAGTTTCACTTTTGCTAGATTTACCCGTTTACAGTAAAAGGATATAACTCAGCAACCTGAGTGTCCATCGACAGAGAAATGGATGCATACGCAGTACATATATACGATGGAATACTACTCAGCCATCAAAAAGAATGAAATAATGCCATTTGCGGCCACATGGATGCACCCAGAGATGATCATACTGAGTGAAGTCAGTCAGATGGAGAAAGATCAATATCATATGGTATCACTTATACGTGGAATCTAAAATATGACACAAATGAACTTATCTACGAAACAGACTCACAGACGTAGAAAATAACCTTATGGTCACCACAGGGGAAAGGGGGGAAGCGGAGGAATAAATTAGGAGTTTGAGATTAAAATATACACACTACTCTATATAAAAGAGATAACCAACAAGGACCTGCTGTATAGCAGAGGGAACTATACTCAATGTTTTGTAATAACCTATAATGGAAAATAATCTGAACAAGAATACGTGCATGTGTATAACTGAATCACTGTGCTGTACACCTGAAACTAACACAACATTGTAAATCAACTATACTTCAATTAAAAAAAAAGAAACAGGGGGCTTCCCTGGTGGCGCGGTGGTTGAGAGTCCGCCTGCCGATGCAGGGGACACGGGTTCGTGCCCCGGTCCGGGAAGATCCCACATGCCGCGGAGCGGCTGGGCCCGTGAGCCACGGCCGCTGAGCCTGCGCGTCCGGAGCCTGTGCTCCGCAACGGGAGAGGCCACGACAGTGAGAGGCCCGCGTACCGTAAAAAAAAAAAAGAAATAAAAAAAGAAACAAACACAAGACAACAGTAACAAAAAAGACTGTTCTGGGGATGAGGATCTATAATGTAGAAAAGCTTGTACAGAAATGTTCACATCAATATTGCTTGTCATGTAAGCCCATATTTAGGTCACGTAAACAAGAACATCTATCTCCAAAGTTAATAATGCCTAAGCATAAAATCTGATTTGGATATATGAAAAGTGAGTGGGAAAAGAAGGAGGTAAGTCAGGAAGAGGCAGATGGAAGTGATGCACACGGCAGGGTGTGGGGAAAGGGGGCGGAGCTTCCACGTCTGAGGGTCTAAGGGAGTCCCTCCCCCAGCATGCGTTCACCACCGCGGAAGCTCTCTGAACCCCATCTTTCTGGATTTTTAGAGAGGCGTCAGCACAGGGGAGTGCTGATTAAATTACTAGCCACTGATGGCTAACCTCCGTCCTCAGCTCGCAGGTGGAGGTGGGCGTTCTGGGGGCCAGGAATGTGCCGAGACCGGATAGCAGGAGGCGCTGCTTCCCAGCCTGCAGACGCCAACGCAGCGAGCCTGGAGCCCAGAGGAGGGCCTGGGACGCGGAGCCCTCACAAGGCTCCGCCCCCAAACGCATCCCTTTCTAGACACCACCAGGCGGTTAAAGAATCCTGCTGCTTACACCTAAAGCATGTTTCTTTTAAAGAATTAAAGGCTTCCGATTTTCACAAGCCCATTTATGCTTCTAATTCCTTTAAGAACCTGTGATGGGAAGAAGTCGCCAGAAGACTCTACCAAGACAGTTTAGATAACCGTGTTTAATCTCTCTGTGAATTCTGTCTTCCTGCTGTCTTTTATATGATGCCATGGAAACATTCATTTCTCATTACAGACGTAAGAATGTGTGAATATATATATATATACACACATATATATGTGTGTGTGTGTATATATATATATATATATATATATATATATACATACATATAAGTATATATCTCAAGATTGAATCTTTGCTGCTTTATTGAATATTTCCAGCACAGACACGCATGGACATGCCCCATCCCCCATGTAGGGACAGTCGTGATAGTTCAGTCCTGGGAGGACGTTCTTGACTTGGAGTGTGTCCTCCACTTTCAGCAGGGAACAAAAATGGAA
>NW_006775372.1:2869530-2881489 GCF_000442215.2 Lipotes vexillifer
GGAAACAAAAATGGAATAAAATTCATTCCTTCACATTCTGAAGAGGTATGAGGTCTGATTTATTTATACTCTTTAATAGTCCTAAAAGTTAAAAGAATTGAGTGACTGTGCTATTTCTCCAGATGTCAAAACTCTGATTTACCTTTTCAGATTGAGAGTTTCTGAATATTTTCTCTCCACTCCATTTTTATTTTGGAGAGCTAGAAGTATATTCCAGTTGCACGAGGCAACTATAAAAAAACATTTGGAATCTTGTCAACCCTGGAAATACTCGTCCTGCCTCCAAAAACGCAAGTTACATTTCCATTAAAGATAGTATTATGTCTTTCCTCCTTCTAGGGACCCTTTTATAAAACTGTATGAACATTCAGGCTTTGCTTGCGTCGAAATATTTATCATTAAAACACCTAGCAGCCCGCAGACCTGGAAAAATATAATGCAAAAAGTAATTTATGTGTTGACATTTACTACACTCATTCCTATAAAATATAATTTCCCTTGCTTATACTATAAAGTTGTAATTATTCCTTACTTCTGGTTGCTTCGTGATGAAATATATAGTGTTCTTGTAAAAGTCATATACTAGTGTTTATGAGATTATATATCAGCATTGGGTTATAAAGAACATCCTGACACGCATTCAGCTATATCCTGCCTCATCCTTTGTAAAACCAGTCTCTTCTGTCGGCTACGCTGACACCCAAGTAATATGTATTATGACAGGTACTTTGCACTATCACTCCTTTTGTTATTTTTCTGAATCCGCATGACAGGCATCAGTTAATCGTAGCATAAAGTGGCCTTCAGTAGGTTAACTGTCACATCTCTTTATTGGTCAGGTAGAACGTTACCTCACTGTACAAGATGATTAGAAAGTGACCGCAACGCTCAGCACCAGTGTCTTGTGGGAACAGGAGTCGGTTGCGTGCGCAGGTAAGAGCGGGAACAACTGACCGGTTTGCTTTCACGGGAGTTCCTGAGGCAGTGCTACAGGCCACGCCTAGGCTTCTGGAGCACGTGGGCTCTGACGGCTGCTGTGGGCACACAGGCGGACAGTCCCTGTTCTCTCACCTAGACGAGACCTTAGTTGAGCGGATGCACTTTCCAAGGGATAGGTCTAGACCCCACAGACTGGAATCTGTCGTGTGCAAAAGGAAGGACACTTCCACCGGAGATTCCAGAGGACAGGGGAAGACACTCAGGGGTGAAGGACAGAGGTGTTTGTGTCTGGGGGGATCTGAGTGGCTCACTGAGAGGGAAGAATTCAGTCTATGTGATGCCTGATGGCTTAAAGTGAGAGAGGAGGGTTTGTAATCATACCTGAGAGGAAGGGAGAGGGAGCTAATTAAAGAGGATCTCACCAGGTGTGTGTGGGGAGATGCCCCAGAAAGAAGGAGAAAGCCCTAGATGTGCTCTGGAGACCCAGAGTCTGTAACAGTTGTGTCTGTGGGCTGGACCATGAAGAGATTCTCGATGACATGACTTCAACAATGGCAAGCCGAGGCTGGGTTTTCCTATTAAATTATGGGAGTTTGCAATCCCATACCAGTCTCTAGTGGGGAAGGAATGTTGTTTACTGGAAAAGCCAGGAGACTAAAAGGCAAACTTATTTTACACAATAGACGAAATCCCCACCACCAGTAGAAAGAAAAAAAATGGGTCTTAGGAGAAGCAGAAGTTTAAAGGATTTTGGTTTGAGAAGACATTTGGGGAGGAAAACATGGGAAAGCAGTCAAGGATGAGATCTGTGGAGACTTGCAAAGAGAAGATGTAGGTGACAGTCTTGAGAGTGGAACTCAGGAGAGTAATCTGTGATATGGTTAATATTTTCTAAAGAATATTTTGGCAGCTGTCTGCATAATGGATATTTAAGAAGGAGTGGAGACAAATATTAATTAGGAGATTATTTTATAAGAAAGGTGACAATGGGCTGAACAAGGGCAAGAATTGGACAGATCCCACACAGAATCTGAAATTAGAGTCAAAAGGACTTTCTAATGAACTGGATTTCTGAAGAGAAAGAAAAGCAGAGCATGACGAATGACCTCTATGGATGGCTTGAACAAAAGGGGGAACGGTGGGAACTTTTGGGGCAGGAGAGCCTGGGAGAGGAACGGGTGTGAGAGGGAAGTGAAGAGCTCGGTTTTGGGGATGTTACATTCAAAGTACCTGTTAGCCATCCCAGTGGAGGTGCTGAGCAAGCAGCTGAACACATACCTCTGCTTTCAGGGAGCATCAGGTGGGAGACACAGGGTGGCCTTCGCACGTGGATGGTTATGACACCCACGGGAGTCACTGAGGTCTCCCAGGGAGGGAACTGCCCCCACCTCCATTCCCCACCCCCAAGCTGATTCTCTGCACAAATGATGCTCTCTTCCAACTCTGTGCTTGTGTGGGGTGACACCCTGTGCCCTGTGCTCCACGGAGCACCCATTCTTCAGGACCCAGGAGGAGCGCTGTGCTCTTGGTGCCCACCGCCATGTCTGTCCGTCTGCGCCATGCTTCCCTGCAGCTCTGTGTGCAACGGACTGGTCTCTGTGTAATCATGTTGACATGTTTATCTCCCAAATTCAAAGTAGGCGCTTTGAAGGCAGAGATGGAAATGTGTCCAGTGCTGCAGTAATGTGTGTGTATGAGTGTGTTTGCACATGTATATGTACGCATGTGCGTACATACAGAACACACATACACATATAAATACATGGTACATATATACTATATAACGCACAGTCTATATAGTATATATATCCTACAGTGTACATATCTTTATACTATAATACAGTGTACAATGGTATAAGGTAGTAATTATTCCCATCATTAGACATAGTTTGATGAATGAATGGAGGAACCGCATTAAAGAAATCAATGAATGGTGCGAATGTAAGTTGCAGCCACTATGCAAAACAGTATGGAGGTTCCTCGGAAAACTAAAACTAGAGTTGCCATATTATCCAGCAATCCCACTCCTGGGCATATATCCAGACAGAACTGTAATTCAAAAAGATACCTGCACCCCTATATTCATAGCAACACTATTTACAATAGACAAGACATGGAAGCAACCTAAATGTCCATCAACAGAGGAATGGATAAAGAAGATGTGGTGCATATATACAGTGGAATATTACTCAGCCATAAAAAGGAATGAAGTAATGCCATTTGCAGCAACATGGATGGACCTAGAGATGATCATACTAAGTGAAGTAAGTCAGACAGAGAAATACCAAGTGATATCACCTGTATGTAGAATCTAAAATACGGCTCACATGAACCTATCTACGAAACAAAAACAGACTCACAGACATAGAGAATAGACTTGTGGTTGCCAGGGGGGAGCCGAGGTGGGGGAGGGGTGGATTGGGAGTTTGGGATTAGCAGATGCAACCTATTATGTATAGGATGGATAGACAACAAGGTCCTACCCTATAGTACAGGGAACTATATTCAATATACTGTGATAAACCATAATATAAAAGAATATGAAAAAGAATATATATGTATAACTGAGTCACTCTGCTGTGCACCAGAAATCAAACACAATATTGTAAACCAACTATACGTCAGTAGAATTAAAAAACAAAGAAAAGAAAAAGAAATTGAGAGGCATCTTCCCCAACCCTCCCACCTCCTGCCACCACTGAATTAGAATCTCTGGGCATGGTGCCCTACCACTAGCATTTTTACAGACAACTCTCTAGTTGACCATAATGTGCAGCCAGGCTAAAGAAAAAATGACTTCAAGCAACTAAGCTATTGAGACCCTACACGTGTGGTATACATTGTCCAATGCATATAAGGATTTTCTGGCCCTGTTTCATCACACCAATAACACTAGTACTGACTTATGCCTCATCCTTCCCCTCATCTGAAAGCTGTCTCTAATGCATAATATCTTGCCTTTAACATGCCACGTGCTCCGTAAATGTTGTCATAGGTATCACTAAATCTGACTCTAAAATTACTCTTGAAACTGATTCATAATCATATGACGGACATACTGGGGCTATTTACAAATTGTAAGATTGGACCTCCCTAAGAACAGTCAGGCTGAAATCAGGCACACAAATTAATGCTGTTAAAACTGAATTGTGTAACACTGGTTTTAACCAATAAGGACCTACTGTATAGTGCAGGGAACTCTGCTCAATAGTCTGTAATAACCTAAATGGGAAAAGAAATTGAAAAAGAATAGATATGGGTATATATATATATATATATATATATATATATATATATATATATATGAAACTAAATCACTTTGCTGTACACCTGAAACTAACACAACATTGTTCATCAACTATACTCCAATATAAAATAAAAATTTTAAAGATCAAAAAAAGAGGGCTTCCCTGGTGGCACAGTGGTTGTGAGTCCACCTCCCAATGCAGGGGACACGGGTTCATGCCCCGGTCCGGGAAGATCCCACATGCCACAGAGCGGCTGGGCCCGTGAGCCGTGGCCACTGAGCCTGCGCGTCCGGAGCCTGTGCTCTGCAACGGAAGAGGCCACAACAGTGAGAGGCCCGCGTACCGCAAAAAAAAAAAGAAAAAAAAAAGATCCAAAAAAGATACATGCACCCCTATGTTCATAGCAGCACAGTCACAGCACAGCACAACCAAGACATGGAAACAACCTAAATGCCCATCGACGGAGGAATGGATAAAAAGAAGATGTGGTACATATATACAACGGAATGCTACTCAGCCATCAAAAAGAATGAAATAATGCCATTTGCAGCAACATGGATGGACCTAGAGATAATCATACTAAGCAAAGTCAGTCAGAAAGAGAAAGATATGTATCATATGATGTCACTTACACGTGGAACCTAAAATATGACACAGATGAACCTATCTATGAAACAGAATCATGGACATAGAGAACACAGTTGTGGTTGCCAAGGGGGAGGGCGTTGGGGGAGGGATGGAGTGGGAGTCTGGGGTTAGTAGATGCAAACTATTATATATAGAATGGATAAACAACAAGGTCCTCCTGCAGAGCACAGGGCACTATATTCAATCTCCTGGGATAAACCATAATGGAAAAGAATGTGTGTGTGTGTGTGTGTGTGTGTGTGTGTGTGTGTATGCGCGCGCATAACTGAGTCACTTTGCTGTACAGCAGAAATTAACATTATAAATCAACTCTGCTTCAATAAAAAATATTGATAAAATCAGTGAAGTTACTAAACACATAGAAATGTTTCCATGAGAATTTTTATGTAAAAGTTGTACTGTATGCAAACTTATACATAAAAATAGTAAACTTTTCAAATCCATTTAATCTCCAAAAGGACTATTTCTCAGTAGGAAGCTCTGTTTCTAGAATATTTTGAAAGCATCATTTCAGATGGACCTGCTCATTTGGATCCTATTGTTTCCCAGGTGGCAGAAGATAATCATGGGCAAAATCCCTGCGTCTAACCGTGCGGAGCCAGCCTTGCCTTTCCTAAATTCAACAAGATTGTCACACCTTCCGTGTCTGACCAGGCCCAGTGCCGGGACGAAAGGCAGATCCCACAGGACCCTGCGAGCCTGGGGAAGCAGGACACGCGGAGACCCCTGGCGGCCTCTCTGGGGCTCGCCTTCTATCTGCCCGTCCCCAGATCCCTGGCCAGGAGCTTCCCCACAGCTCTTCTCACCAGTCCCCACCTCTGAGCAAAGCCGGAAACACCACGTAATGCATTTTCCAGCTCAGAGATGAGTGTCTCACAAGACTCTCCCCTTGCTTTGCTCAGTTCATGGCAAACAGACTAGTTTAGAACCACTGGCAACAAGGAAGCGGGTATGGGAATGATTTAGTCACTGCCCCCAGTGGAGAATTAGGTAGCCTTTTGCAGTAACTGTGACCACTGTGTAAAACCAGTACAAAAGAAAAAAGGGCATGCCGCATTTTTAGGAGGGAAACAACGGTTTCTAACAGTTTAACTGTCCTTAAAGACAAGTATGCATATGCACAAGGACCCCAAATCATGGAAGTATAAACATTTGTTCGAATGAGACACCCTTTCTTCTTAAACGTCCATTATGACGCCAAAATATTGCACATAAAACGGATAAAAATCCTAAGAAAAACTCAGAGGTAAAATTTGTACACATCATAGTTCAAAGGACATATTTCCGTGTATACGGGTATGAAGATTCTCCACGTAAAGACTGCAAATAAGAAAAAGGAACTCGAAGCACTTACTGCTGTGGACGGCGTGTGTGGACGTGAACTGGAGGGAGACCTTGGTGCTCTTGAGGCGCGTCTGGCCCCAGTAGGTGACAGCCTGCAGCTCTACTGTGTAGTCGCAGTCGGGCTGCAGTGGCTCCAGGGTCACAGAATTCTGAGACTGCAGGTGGAGGGAACACACACAGAGTCTGTTACAAGCCGCCCTTGCCTCTCAGCTTCCCTGCACAGCTGCTGTGTCCTCGTGAAGCACACCAGCTCCTCTCTGATGTCTGCCCGGACTATCTAAGATCCCAAATGGTTCTACATCTTTAGCATCTGAAAATCCACTTTTACCGTGGATCAAAATAAATGTCATACAAAAAGCACAAACACGTTTTTTTTTGAAATTGTATTCCTAATCCCATTATGGGATGCTTTCCGGTAGCAAGAAAATGAATAATTCTGTCCCCTCACTCCTTACTAGATACCACCTTACAGAGAGAAGAGAGCTGTAAAGGCTTGTGTTAGCACCACACACCTGGAAAGATTATGAACTGGCATTCCCTGTATTTCTCTGATTTTATCCTAAATCTTCTATGAGTGAATTTCCACCAAAAGTTGCCAGAAAAATCAACCTGACAAGATGCTTAAAGCACTTTTTTATGGCTTGCAGGTATAATAATAAAGCCCCTTACAAGTACTCGGAATTAAGAGAAATAAGGTTGCTGTCTTAGAATTCAAACATTCGTCAAAATATAGTACATGTGGGGCTTCCCTGGTGGTGCAGTGGTTGAGAGTCTGCCTGCCGGTGCAGGGGACACGGGTTCGTGCCCCGGTCGGGGAGGATCCCACATGCCGCGGAGCGGCTGGGCCCGTGAGCCATGGCCGCTGAGCCTGCGCATCTGGAGCCTGTGCTCCGCAACGGGAGAGGCCACAACAGTGAGAGGCCCGTGTAGCGACAAAAAAAAAAAAAAAAAAAAGCAAGAAAAAATATAGTACATGTGATATCACATGGCCCTAAGTGGTCTAATTGGTGGTATTAACATCTATGAAGGGAAAAATGTGCCCATCACTAATGCGACACCAGACATCAGGCAGTCAGTAAGTAGCACGTGCTTTCCCGCAAAGAGTAGGCCAGTTGTATGTGTGCATTGTGCTACATGAAGGTATCGTCATCTGAAATTGTCAAATACTGAAATCACATAAGCTGGTCCCTTGTTTAAATACCACAATGACCTGTCGGAATTCTCCGCGTCATTTTGGGTCACGCGAGATCTCTTTTCAGGGAGAGAACATGATTTCCATGGGCGTTTCAGAACCGTGAGCACAACGCTCCCTGTAAATTAATAGTTTGGCACCCTTACATGATTCAAGCTTTTGAGGGATCCGTTATCAGAACTCGGCCACCTTCCAGCAGGGCGGCTCTGGACGGCTGAAAGGACTGCACTTCCAGAAGTGGGGACTGAGAGGCAGGCTCTGGACCGTGGTCCCTGTTCCCAGGTGAGGCTGGGCCGCCTCTCAGCCACACCCACCATGGTATTAACCGTGCATCTTCGTGCCCTTTCTGCCTTTTACCTACAGTATGTCTATGAACTACCAATTCCCAATTTTTTTTAGTTAGGTTTCTTGTTATGTTCTGTATCACTCTTCCTAAACTATTATCTTCAAACAAGGAAAATAGAATTCACTTTTGAAAGAGCATTTCCTTGAAAATCCCCACTCCTCTTAGTTTTCACGGATATTAGGATATGAAAAGACATTGATCCCCAGGAAGAAAATTTCACAATTTCTCATGTTTTTCTACATGTTTCCAGTTCCTGATCGTAATTCTCATTGGTCAAATTTTAATATTGAGAACTTTAATGAGTCACGTGACCTACAGCTTGCCTCTTGTGGATCGAAAAAAACACGTCACTAGTAAGACAGTGAGCTATGATTAAGGCTACTCTGGGCCTGTTAACAATTATAATTAAATTTGCAGTTCTTTTTTTTTTTTTTTTTTTTGCGGTACGCGGGCCTCTCACTGTCGGGGCCTCTCCCGTTGCGGAGCACAGGCTCAGTGGCCATGGCTCACGGGCCCAGCCGCTCCGCGGCATGTGGGATCTTCCCAGACCGGGGCACGAACCCGCGTCCCCTGCATTGGCAGGCGGACTCTCAACCACTGTGCCACTAGGGAAGCCCCGCAGTTCATTTTTTATTTATCTATCTAATTGACATATACTGGAAATAAATTACAAACTTCCCTACTAATCCTTGGTGCTGTTTGGTTATTAAGGGCATGTCAGGGGCAGGGGGCTGTCAGCGTTTCATCACATCACTTTTTGCTTTCCATCCCTGTGATTGCGCAACTTTCTCTCTTTCAGCACTTTCTGTGAGATAAGCACACATTACCAATGGTCACTTGTTGCAAAGTCCTACAAAATAAAAGCTGGAACTGTCAGAAAGTTTCTTGAAAATAAAACCAAAACAGTATCACAGCTAAATATCGGTGATGTGGACCTGTGGAGACATGTTTTATAATTCTCAATGGCACAGATATTGGAATCTTCAGTGCAAAAAAAAAAAAGTCTGGTGTCCTTCCAAAGCACTTTCAAACATTTATTTATTTACGGAATTCAACCTTATGAATTAGGGGAAAAGGTGTTAGGTTTTCTAACAACGAGATAAAGGAATGTGTACTAAAAGGACACCAAACACTCATTTTTATGCATTAAGCATTTCATATGATGCAAAATGTTCGGTGTTATAGAGATCTCATTGCATAAAACGGTTCAGTGAAGATTTTATTTCTTGGCGTGTGGAAAAATAAGCCATTCCAAGTTCTTTTAATCAATAAGAAAAGCATATTGTCAAACATGCATTTTCTAAACTGTCTGCTGTCACACTCATTAGATTATAGATGGGCGCCCCTTACGATACACAACAGATAAAGCCGTGAACATTTACTCTTCAGTTTATAAGGATCTCTTTAGAAAAAAAGAGACCTAAATGTCAAGGACATTTTGAATTGTCTCATTTTCAATGGCTAGACAGGTTAAGATGGAGATATTTTTGTTCCTCTGATTTCCGGAGTGGTGCCAGCCATTTGGATATGAGTAAGTCAACAGACTAAACTCAACTGTTGTCACCTAAAATGCACACGGCTGAACGGTTGGCGTGGTCCTCTGTTTTCTGAATTTCCTCGTTCAAAGGGGAGGGATGGCAACCTGTCCCTCATCCGTCCCTCTTGTGGCTCAGCAGAGGCCACTCTCAGACCAGGTGGCTGAGTTCAAACACCACTGCGAGGAGATGGGCCTCTCCCCCTGGTTCTCACTCACCCCACCCGTGGTCCTTCTCTTCTTTGTTGGCACAAGTGACTTGCCGCTGACCGTCCAGCTCCAGAAGACTTTGTAGTGATGCACTGGGATGTCTGGCTCCTCGGGGAGATCCCAAACGATCGTCACAGTCACGCTTCCGTCACTGTTGATGGTGGAGTTTGCAAGCCGGAGGTTGGCTGGGGCCGGTGGTGCAGATGGATCTGAAATCCCAGGAGAAAGACACAAGGGCCCAGGGTGACCACAAAAGCATCGCCCCTGTACATGTAATGACTACAGGGTCGATGCAGGAAGACTGCCCTTGATGTGGAGAACAGCTGAAGATAAGCACTAAGGAAGATCCCCTTCTTAAGCCTCAAACTGAAAAACGACCTATAGCACAGTAAGAGCAGTGTGTTTGGGCCATATTTGTAATCTAGGCGTTTCCATACCGCCACAGCCCGGCCAGATTTTCACTGTACCGAAATGGATAAAGTCCTGTAAAACATGGTCAAATTCCATTCAGGTTGGCTGGCATTAAATAGGTCAGCAAAGTTGAAATGCCTTTGAAAATTCTGAAAAGAAAAGACAGAAATCTAGGACCAGCTCATTCGAATAACTGTTTTCATCCGAGCGGTCCTGGAGCTTTAGATCCTTGAATCAAAAGTTAAGAGTGACATGAAAACGTCAGCAAAAACAAACCATTTATTTTTTAGCCACATTACAAAGTGGATGACAGACGGGTAACATTTTTATAATTTCACCATTTCTAGTTTGTCGCATAAGCCAAAACCGTCTCAGCTGTCAGGAGAGAGATTAGGTTCTGGAATGATTTCTCTACAAACCTCCATTTGAAATATATATATGAAGATGACTAAGTACGTGTAAAGCTGAGGGTCTTTCCTTCATTTTTTGCCACAAATTGAGCCAGCCGCTCACCACAAATGATTTACAGATGGTTTTGTTTTAAGACGCCTGCCCGGGAAAATGCTGTCAATAATTCTACTTATAATACCATCTGCATCAGAGGGGTAAGGAAGCTATATCTAACTCCATATAAATGAGGAAGACTGGCGAAAAATACCCATGTTTTTACTCGTGGGATGGTTTGTGTTTCGGGGATGATGGAAACGTGAATTATTTTTTAAAAATCTGTTGCTTTTCTGTAAGATAGATAAGTTTTGGAGGTGTGGTGGGCTGTGTCATTTTTAAAAGCTTTGTAGTTGCTTTCCTAGGCTAATGGCTCATCCAAAGCACATTACCTGACATGCCTGACCAAGGTGGTTCTCAAACGGTCACCGTGAGGAACCCTCTGGGAGCGCCCAAGACTTACACTGAGGTATGCTGATTCAGCAAGTGCAGGTGTGGCCCACCGATATATCCACGTTAAATATATATTCGTGTTTCATGTAAAATACACACTTTTATGTAAAGCACACACGCTACTCTGAAGTAGATGACCCGCAGGTCTGAAGCTGAACAGTCCTGCACCTGGTGGCGGCCAAGCAAAGGTGTAAACAGCCCTTGGCTCCCACGAGGAGGGAAGTGCTGGGTCCTGTTATCACGGGCTCAGGAAGCACGGCCTTCCTCGCTCTGCTGGTTCTGCGGAGCCCCTGGGAGCCCCACTCTGGTCATCCCCACGGAGGCGCCACACGCCTCACTGCTTTCACCTTGCATCGTGGTCTCCGCCTGCCTCCGCTCCCCACTGGCTGTCCCTCTGGCCCCTTGTCCCTCCTCAGCCTCCCCCCTCCTGGCCTCCCCATCCCACCGCCGCTAAGCGGGGGAGCATCTGGCCTCTGAACTCGGGGGCCTCTTGGCATCTACACCCAATCTCTAGAGATCTCACCAGTCACAGCTTTAAAAAGTCTTTGCGCTGGTAACTCTCAAAGGTATGGCTTCAACACAGACTTCGCCCCTGAACTTGGATTCAAGTACTAAAGGGTCTTTGCATCAGCTACTCTTGGAGGTCTCAGAGGCAGCTTGAAAGGAATGTGCCCAAGACCAAAGTCCCCATCCCTCCCAGCCCCTGCTGCCCACCACAGACGCCCCATCTCAGGAAACACAAATTCCTCTTTCCGCTGCTCCCGCCCCAAACCTCGAGGTCGTATACGTACACTTCTGCTTTCGTTCCTTGAGCTAGCAGTACCTTCAAAAATCTATCTGGAATCTTACTGTTTCCACCAGAATAACACCGTGTGCCAAGCCTTTGTCTTTGCTCCCTGGTGACGGCAAAGGCCTCTGGGCCTTTCTCAGTACGGCAGCTGGTGGTTCTTTACGACACAAGCTGAGGCTCTTCAGCTTGGAAGCTCTCGATGGCCTCCGGTCTCACTTAGAGTCCCAAAGTCCTGTGCATTCTTACCACACATAACGTCCCAAACCTCCTTTCCTGTCCCCACCTGAGCCTGCTGCGCTGGCCACACTGGTTCCCATCTGATTACGTGGAGATGAAAACCAAGAGCTACTGAAGCTTTTCCACCGGTTTAGCCTAAACGCCTCCCTTCCTATCCGCCCCC
>NW_006775372.1:2881551-2886974 GCF_000442215.2 Lipotes vexillifer
CCCCCCCCCCCCGAAGAGTCTGTACCTACTGCAGGTCGACCAGATGTCACCCTATTCAAAACAGTTACATGTGCTTTCCTCCACGCACCAGCGAAATTTCACCGTGATTTTCTCCTGCTCTGGTATTCTCCAAGGCCCTTAAGATCAACCTCTGCGGTATGAGTCATTCCTTAACCTACAACAGGTTACTGCAGACCTTTCTTACAGAAAGCTGGTTGGCAAGCTCATCATCACTTCAAAGCAAGAGAAAAATTACAATGTGTAAAGATAATTACAGCCATTCACGTTTTCGTTGATGCACCTGGATGTCTATATGCTGAAAATAAGTAGTTATGTGAATTTTCCAGAGAGTCTAGCTTCATAGGACAAGCTCAAAATCATCTCCTTTTCTAAAGAAATTCCAGGTTTAAGGAAGGCAACTATAGTACTTGGTATTTCATCATGATATCATTTCTTACTGCCCTAGAAAAATTTCTCATACCTTAGATGTGATCATAATTCAGAATAACATCATCTAGTGTATGAAATATGATAAAATATGAAACAACCTAATTTATGACAATGGCATTAGAAAGCAGTGCTTTCAAATAAATGAATTAGTAATATTTGCTTCACATTTTCTTAAAAGGCCCATCCGACTACTCACAATACCCAGGTGGCGTACTCCCATTACCAACGTGAGACACCCCCAATCTCTTTCTCCCCCAAAATAACCACTTTTTAAAATTCTGAAGCCAAAGTGGAATAGCAGAGGTTATCTGTTTATCGCCCCAATTATCCTCTGTAAACGAGCTACTCATTTATCTGTGTAGTCACTGAAGACTTCAGATGAGAGAGTCTGTCCTGTTTGTCTAATCTGAAGGATTTCATTCAGTCCCAACAAATTCCCAGATTGCTGTCATTCACTGCCTTGTGAAATGGTTCCTGCAGTGTGAAATCAAGTATATTCACTTAGTTGAAATATACAAAATCTTTTCTTTCAGTTTACATAATGTTTTAATTCTATTAAAACATTGAAATGCAGTTGGAAGCTTGTGGAAAAAATTATATGCATACAGAAACTCCACATTATGATAAAGCTCTAAGGGATTTTATACTTTATTTATATGACCCTTAAAAAAAAAAAAAAAAACTGGTAAGGATCTTAAGGGTTGGATAGGTAAAGTGACCTGCCCGAGGTCATTCATATAACTGGTGGCAGAGCCAGGCGTGAGAATGACAATGAGGGGAGAAAGAGGGGTTTGAGGACACATCTCTACATCTGTTATGTGTCATCAACATCAACATCATCATCATCATAACGATGGGTCACTGTCTCTACAGAAATTCAGCATGTGAAGCCCTTTGCTGGGGAAAGTGCCCATTATAGTCTAGCACAGAGATTGAAAGCCTTTTTCTGTAAAGGAGCAGACAGTGAATGTCAAGGCTTTGCAGACCAGACAGTCTCTGTTGCAAGTAATCCACTCTGCTGTTGTAGCCTGAAAGGAGCTGCAGATAATATGGAAACAAATGAGCACGGCTCTGTGCTTGTGAAACGCTATCTGCAGAAACAAGCGGCAGGCCAAATATGGACCACAGGCCATGGACTGTCAACCCCGGAGCTAGAGTCTTTCCGAAGCAATGACACCATTTAGTCTCTTGGAACTGGACATAAGCACAGCTTATTTCCCATTTTATATGCATGTGGCTGTACTTTGTTTTTTTAATGTTGGCATTTTGTTCCCATTCTGCAGATGAGGAAACTGATGATCAGAGAGTTTAATTCACTAGTTCAAGAGTGTAGGGGGAGAAGGTCAGAGGCACATCACAAGACCAGAGCTCCCCTGACCCCTCCCTCTGAAGCTTAAATGAGAGCATTTCTCTCCCATCTCACTTCTCTTTCTGCTTCATCCACTCCCTCTTTGCAACCTTCCCAATTATCTGCAGAAACACAACTCACAAAAGCAGGCAGCAAGTACACTTTCAAAGATAAATGTAATAGGAAGCCCGTATTAGCTCCTTTTACAGTTAGCATGATTTCCAGGGCAAAGATATCTTCAATGTTTAGCAGGAATAACCAACTTCAGCCTTGGAGAAAAAATAGTTCCTTTCATTAACGATCATATGTAGTGCTTTTGGCAAAGGAAGATGGAACCTTTGGGTTTCAGCAGATAGATTTACGGTTTCATCTCTGACCCTTTTGTGACAAAGTAACACGCACGGTGGAACAGCTTTACGCCCTACGACGGGTAAAGTGCCAAATGAAATCACTTGTCACCCCTGCAGAAAGGCAGGCCTATTATCACACTGATGTGAACTCTCATGGGAAAGGAGCCCTTCCTGCCATCCCAGGAGAAAGCCCATCACTTATTGTGAGGCAGGCGCCTCCACGTGTCCAGACAATCCTGTTGGTTAAACACGGAGACCCAGCCGCGCGTTAGCACAACAGCAGAGTGGGGTGCAAATGGCAGTAAAGAGAGAACTTTAGATGGTCGTACTCAGTGAAGTAAGTCAGACAGAGGAAGGCAAGCATCATGTGATACCACTTACACGTAGAATCGAAAATGTGGCACAAATGAGTCCATCGACAAAACAGAGACAGACTCACAGACAGAAAACAAACTTACTGGTACCAAAGGGGAAAGGCGGGGAGGGGTCAATCAGGAGTTTGGGACTAGCAGATACACATACTATATATAAAATAGATAAACAGCAGGACCTACTGTGCAGCACGGGGAGCTAAACTCAATATCTTGTAATGACCTACAAGAGAAAATAATCTGAAAACATATATACTTATAACTGAATCACTTTGCTGTACCCCTGAAACTAACACAATATTGTAAATCAACTCTGCTTCAGTAAAAAAAAAAGAGAGACCTTTATAAATACACAATCATGAAGGAATATACATATACGTATAAATACATAGACAGAGGAGGAACGAGATATGCTTTAAGAGCGTGAATGTTAATTTTATTACCTATTTGAGTCCCTCAAACGATGTCCAGGGAACAGACTTCCCATTTGAAATGCATCAGAGGACTCCTCTTAGGTGTGGGGCGGTGCTCAAGGGCAGTTAGATTTTTAAAGCAATGATATAACCAGTCACACGTTCTCCAGCTAATTAGTAGGTTAGTTCTGATATTTTAACTTTTTTCTTTCCAGACACAGCAGTTGGAATAATTTCACTTCCCTCATTAACAAAGAAAAAAGAAAAAGAAAAGACAGACAGAAAGGCAAGAAAGGAAGGAAGGAAGAAAGAAAGAAAGGGAAGGGAAGGGGAAGAAAGAAATCCCCCTGCAGTATCTAGACACACAACAACTTAGGGAAAGCTGCAGAAGCTGCACGGCAGGCAAATTTCCAGCTATTAAATCGTTTCAGGACATGTGCTCAGCACAGTGTTGTCCAGTGGACATGGCACACAGAGCAGCTGCGTAGAAAGTCATGGGTCCCCGTGGAGCAACAGGGAACTTTATGACCACAGTGGAGTCTGTACTCGCTTTCCTAACACTCTGTAATGTATGCGTGGAATGACATCCCGTGCGATGCTTGTACGCTGTGAAAACAATGTCTGCTTTTCTTCTGCTTTTTAATGTATCCTGTACACATGGGGAAATAAGGGGGGAAAGATGGATGGAAAACTCTGAATTTGGAAGGAAGTGAGTAACTGTATTATGTACATTAGAAGACGTATTAGGTTAATGACAACGGAAGGTGGATTTTAAATTTTTTCTTTATAAGATCTCTTAAAAGCACATTAATTCAGTGTTAAATGGATACTGACTAATCTCAAACATCCAGACAAATGTCTGCCTGCTTTTGGCAACAGGCAAAAAAATGAAGCTGGGTTTTGCTTAACATAATGCACAACACTGTCCGTCTTCCTGCTTCCACTGCTGATGTCGACACACAGAAGTCTCTGTAGCCCTTTATTTCCCAAATTCAGTCAACTTGTAAGCAGTCACTTGCAACAGGAAGTGGTACTAGTAACGTATATTTCCAATACCAAGCACGCAGTATATGCACGTTTTTTGCCCTGTCCATAAATACCAACATGATGGAGAAAATGTTCAAGACCAGTGTATACCAAAGTATGTTTTCTGCTGGCAAGAGCGTCACTCTAAATTGACGCCTGCCACTTTGGGGCGCTCTGTGGGTTAGCAGTCAGGGGCTGCTTTGTCAAAGAAGCGGACGACAGTGTGAAACGGATCTGATGTTGGGAAGGGTGATGGCAGATTCGGGAGGGAAGAAAGCAAGCCTGGAAAGGCCTGTCTGTCTCCACTTACTATTACGTCTGTCCCACATTCGGGAACACGGGGGCTCCTTTCATGATCTCACCGAATTGCGTCCATCATACTATTCGTATCTTTGTTCTAAACCATAATTCAAAGTACATTAGACACGTCTGTAACGGGAATCTTGTACATATTGAGTAAAGCAAGAGGTAGACAGCAGGCGCTCTCGGGGTGCCACCCCTGTCGCCTGTCCTGGGCTATTTCAGGGCACGTCCGCTCAGCTTGTAAACGCCCGCGCCTCTGTCTGCACCCAGAGCAGGCTCTGTGCGTGTGCAGGACACAGACGCCCGGGAGCAGCCCGCCTGCAACGCCCCAGTTCCCCAGAGGGCGAAGGGCTGCCCACAGTGGCAACTAGCGTGAGAACGCGCCTTTGTGTTCCGCCTTCCCTTCCCGGTCACCTTCCCCTCTCAGCCCCGCCCCTGCCCACCCAGTGTCCTGGATCCTTGCCTCTGTAAACTGCTTCCATGCGGAGCCTTAACTTGCATGGGCGTCTGGGGATCATGTCCCTGGCAGGTCATCTCCCGCGTCAGGAGTCCCACGTGCAAACGCCCCTGTGAGTCCACACGTATCTACACCTGTCTCCCGATGCTTCCCAGGGTTCACTCCCCACGCCACGGGATGGAAAAGTTTCCAAGACCCTAGGGTCTGGCAGGCTCGGTGCCCAGAAAAGCGAGTGCTTCATCCCAGGAGTAGCCTAGGAAGGCAATTCACCACGTGGAAGGGTTACCATTTCCATTTTCAACAATGAGAGGCAAAAAGTAGAAAGGGATGTTATACATTGGTCTATTAAATTATCTGTAATTTTAGTTTTTAAGGTTGTAGCCAACTTTCCTTCTCAAGTACCAGGGAGAAAGACAGTATAGAGCATTGAAATAAGTAAATACAGAAAAATTGCCTCAACCTTGGGGAGGGGGCGTTGGCAGGGGTTAGCGATAAAAATATCCAGAAACGGTATTCACCCGGAAAAGAAAAAGCCTGAAACTGACTTACCAATCTATGAACAACTCAGAATTTTCTTATAGAAAGTAGGTATTCTAAGGGGTTAGGATTAAGTTATAGGGAGATATGAGTTAAAAAGGGAGGGCTTCCCTGGTGGCGCAGTGGTTGAGAGTCCGCCTGCCGACGCAGGGGACACGGGTTCGTGCC
>NW_006775372.1:2887729-2904714 GCF_000442215.2 Lipotes vexillifer
CCAAAAAAAAAAAAAAAAAAAAAAAAAAAAAAAGTTAAAAGGAAACTAACTGAGTAACCAATCTATTCAGGCAATTACCACAGACTCGTAATTTTGTATTTAAAACTAACGCTAAAGAAGAGAAAGACAAGAATTTTGGCTCTTCTGTGAGAATCAGGATGAATATCAGGCGGCAGGCCTAACTAAACTAAATGACGCCCATTTTACCAAGTTTTTTTATTGTCCTATTTAATTTTGCTTTTATTTTCAGAGGTGTTCGTGGAAGACGGAAAAGATCCTTTCCCCTTCCCTTGACCCAGCCTTAAATGATCAAGTCTGGTCCCATATCCAAATTCAAATGCACTAGAAAATTGCCTACCCTTTGCACAGACAATTATTGTGGAAGCACCATTTCTTAAAGTAATTTAAAACCACTAGAGGACGTACAACCGGTACAGTGTCAGTTGGTTCTGGAGCACGGCGGGCATAAGTGGGCTTTTAATTAAATGAAAAGGCACCGCTTTTGGAAGCGCTGCAGTGACC
This sequence comes from Lipotes vexillifer, assembly GCF_000442215.2. Classification (NCBI taxonomy): domain Eukaryota; kingdom Metazoa; phylum Chordata; class Mammalia; order Artiodactyla; family Lipotidae; genus Lipotes; species Lipotes vexillifer. Next base: position 2,888,252 of record NW_006775372.1, read on the forward strand.
GTTAAAATGTGGTGCTATTTGCTTTTACAAACCACACCGCACATGCGTCCTTCCATACGTCTCAAGGCAAGGCGCATTCCAGACTTCAGTCCTTGTGCTCTGCAAACCAAAAGCGTGTGTGCGCTGGTCGTCACAGATCCTCTGGTGGTCTCCGGGAAGATGCATCACAGAACGGGGCTGGGGGCGAGGGGATAACAGACCTGCCTGACGGCTGAGGACACTGCCAGGTCGGTCCACCTCGTCTCTCCCCATCTTACTCCACTGCATTTACAAATATGCAAAAGTGCTTGCTGGGGGAAAAACATGTAACAATCTTACTGAACTAGAATTTATAGACCATACAGTTCACTCAAGTGTGCAAGCAGTGATTTCTAGTGTTTCCTCAGTGTGTCACCACCACCACCATCCATTTTAGGAGGATTCCGCTACCCCATTAAGATCCTCCGTGCCCTGCCAGGAAAATTTTAAGGTAGAAACAAAGTTATTTTTGTGTCTTCAGCTGCTCCTTTGATTACTCGTGTTTCCAGCACGTCCAGGGTCCTTCTCCGGGGTACGTCCACCCCTCAGAAAAGCCCGTGTGCATGAATGGCCCTAAAACACAGCAGTCATACTGGCTGGGCAAGGATTACTCCTGTTCTGGAAATATGTACCCCTCCAAAGGAAGAAGAGAGTCTGCGCCTGAAACACCCTCATCTCAGTCATCTCTGTTTTAGTCACTGGCAGCACCAATCTCCCAGCAGTTCCTGACCAAAGACCCTGGAGTCATTTCCTACAGGCCACGGGTAAGTCCCCGAAGCCTATCAGAGTCACCCTTCCGCATGTGCTCCCCGGCCAGCTGACTCTGGCCTCTGTCCATGTTACTGTCACCTTTCGTTACCGCTGTTGCATCACTGGTTTGCTGTGCTTTTTAGATCCACGTATAAACGACAACGCAGAGCGCTCGTCTTCCTCTGTCTGGCTCTCTCCACTCGGCGCGGTGCCCTGTGAGCGGGAATACTGCACTGGCGCTCCGTACTGTGACCCTGGAGACCCAGCACGCCCAGCCCCTCCTTCCTTTCAGTCTGCACCCTTCTCTACTCCACCCTCAGGCTCCAGCCCCTGGAACCAGAAGGCTCTTCCTTCGGACGGTGCAAGGCCAGCCCTTCACTCCTTTATACAGCATCTCTTCTGTGGCCGCCCTCCCTGAAATAGGAGAAAGCAAAAACACTCCCTTCCCCACAGCTCCCATGTCTATTCTTTATTTTTCGCACTGTCAGTTATCACTCTCTACCCTAGTATATGAGAGTGTTTTATGTATTAATCTTGTTTACTGTTCCCTCTCGCCCCCGATTAGAGTGAATCCGTGTGTGTGTGTGTGTGTGTGTGTGTGTGTGTGTGTGTGTGTTTTCCACAAGAGCAGACATTTTTGTCTTTTACTTGTTACCTCAGTGCCTAGCACAGTGCCTGACACAGAGCAGGTGCTCAACAAACATTTGTTTAATAAAAAAAGGGAATGAAACGTGAGTGATAAAACGAGACCCCAAAACACTTTATTTCTACCCTAAAATTCTCCCAGTAAGCCAGGGAGGCTCCTGGAGGATTCTAAAACTGTGTAAAGGATACTTGCACGACTTTATGGTAAATACTAAAAATCACTGGCTAACACATTTAAAATGAGTGAATTTTATGGTATGTAAATTATATTTCAATAAGGCTGTTAAAAATTCTTTTCCCAGTAAGACACATTTCTACGCTTGATGAGAACTGACTAAGGTGAGGGAAGACGGGGCACCACCTTGTAAACGGTGACGTATCCTTAGCCATATCCTGGAGGAAATGCTTTCATCTGTTTAGTGGGTCTATTATATTCCCATCATTCTGTGGTGCATCTTCAGTGAAAACCGTAGAATCTGCCATAAATTCTAGGCATAATATTTTTGGTTTCAGAAGTGCAAGAACTGAAGTCTGGAATGCTGAATGTTGGGCATACGTGCAAAACCAAGAAATAGAACAATTTAATGGTGACTGCAAGGTTTCCCCAAAATGGTGCACTTTCCTTCAACAAAAGCCTGTTTAAATTTGAGGGATGCCGCTCTAATTCTAGACACATACGGTCCTCAGACATGTAGGAAGGGCTGGGACAGCACGGCCTTGCTGCCTCCCCAGAACAGATGCCTCTTTGCTGGTTGGCAGCTACCAGGCCGGCCCTGGGGGCCTCTGCCCAGACCCCGTCCGACTCTGAAAGGGATTCCACCTCTGTCTGCAGAGGCTGGGAGCTGCTCTGCCTCATGTCTGGACGTGCAGCCATAATCTGAGAGCACCAGACCCCAATCCTGCCGGCAAGGGAGGAGATAGGAACGCACTGTGACCACAGCACGTGTGGACGGCATTTGAACTGCCAAGGTCAAGGTGAACACTTCTCGAGCCCTGTACCGATCCTTGCCTCTGAACCCACTGTTAATTACTTATTCCCATGGCCTCTCTCAGTCCTCGGACCACTTGGAGACAGTCCTCAGACAAGGAAGGTCTGATGTCTGTATTTCTTATTTCATTTTTGGACCTGCTCAGTGTATTTGCCTCGGGGCTGGGGGGGGGGGGGGGGAGAAACTGCACATCAGTGCCTGGGACTGAAAGAAAGGAAACAAGCTGCCGGACTGGCACACAAGTGCGATCCCTGGAAAGCAGAGAAACACCGCAGAGAAGAGCGAGACTCTCGGAACAAATGATGACGGGAATTTGGGGCAGGATTTCAAGGCTTTACTGAGAGCCCAACAGGTGAGGGGAAAGACACAACGATTTTATGGGGGGGGGGTGTGTGTGTGGTGCACCTTTCTTTTCTTAAAAGGACTTTTTAAAAGAAAGACTTAAAAATCTACAACATACACTGTAATAGAATTCAAATACTAAATTGATCTGGTTGCAAGGTTTCCACTTGAGACCTATGATTGTGCAGAGAAAGGTGTGGCAATATTATCTGGTGAGAAATGGACTAACGGAAACATACATTTTGCCCAAAATGGAATGGAAATTGCAATTTATGGCAGCCAGTTCAAACCTTCCCATTTTGAAAGACATGATTGATGTTACCAGTCTCACATTATTCATTAATATCATAATGTATTCTTAAAATAAACTTAAACGAGCTCACTAAGAGGATAACTGCTGATTAGTAAGGGAATCACCTGACGAACCTCTATGCATGAAACTGGCCCTCACTATTAGCCAAGCAGATGTATCATTAATTCAGAGCACACACAGCCATCTCAACACAACTGGAGAAATAAACTCGGAGCTATTATTAATATCCAGTCAAATGATGTCCTCCCACTATCACAGACTAAACTAACCACAAATGTAATATAGTTAGTATTCATCGGATCCCACAGAGGTTTTAAAATAGCACTGAAATAGGAACTGAACAAATGATAGCCATGATAAAGTGACTCGGGAGGGATTTAAATTCTGCCTCTTATGAAACAAAAGAGATTAATTCACACTCAGTATAGCAGTTGCTTCAAGAAACCTGCATAGTCTGATGTGGCAGAAACTAAACCCTTCTCTCCAAAAATTAATTGAATGGTGCTTGACTCAGAATATATTGAGAGAGCCAACGGAAGGTGACCACGGAAAACCATGACTTCAGAGTTGAGAAAACCCCATCACATTATTTTCTGCAGTCTCTCAGAGGTAAAAGCCCAGGGATGGTCCTAATCATAAATTCGCCGGCACCTTCAGACCCATCTGGTCCCGTTGGCTAAGCACAGCACAGCCACCTGTTGGCCAACCACACATAAGAACTTGGAGATGAGATGGATGCGCCCCCATGGCAAGTTGGGCACTGAGGGGCAGGCAAGCGATACTGACCTTTGGAGGAGCGGAAGTGTTTGCTGGGGGCGGTGAAGCCTCGGGTCCCGTGCACGTTCACGGCTGCCACGCGGAACTGGTACCACCTGCTGGGCCGTATGTCGGTCAGCTGGACCCGCTCATCCGTGGTCTGAGGGGAAAGTCACAGAGCACAGAGATCCCCTTTATCCTGACGTGCCCATCAGGTATGTTTTAGAAACACACGCACTCATCAGCCCATGCAACACAACCTTGCCCTCCCCTGCCCTCCTGGATGAGGGGCTGTCGGGGACCAAGGAATTCCTAGGGAAGTTTCCAACTGCTTGATTCCATTCGTAAGTATTTTACCTCAAAGAGTTAAAGCTCTCTGGAAGTCAAAATCTCGTGACGAAAGCTTGGGCTGTTTTATAATCTGGTGACTAAATACAGCATTGGAGATATTTCATCAATAAATTATACTTATGAACGAATAAATACATGAAGTAATCATTACAGTATAGAGAAAATGAAATCAACTTTAGTTTATAGAAGGGAAATGCCTCCTACTTGCGTGCCAAATATAATTTTGGAAGAATGCACGTGAACCCACACGCTTAAATTCTGGAAGTACACTGCAACCCAAGACTTTTTTGTTTAATTTGAGTAAATCATGCAAGATCTGCAAAGAGTCGTGTTCCTGAAGGGTGAGGTATGTTTCGTCCGATAAAACGTCCAGAGAAGAAAACTGGACAATGGGACAAGTCCACGGGTCTTGATGTCCCTACAGCTACGTCCCGAGATATCAAACGACTTGAGCATCTTCCCAAGGCCCTCCCCCTTCATCAAACTCAGGGCAATATGCCTGCTTCCAGCAGTGTCCTAGGGTAGACGTGAAACCTTGGCCTTGACTCCGAGGGATAGACGCCCGAGTTCTATGCCTCACGTGCGCCAAGCGCTGAGCTCAGCTTGGCGCTCGGTGGATAAAACCGGGAAACAGAACTGAACTGAAACCCTCCTAAAGCTGAGTTTATAATAACCTGTCGGAAAGGATCGTCATGTGTACTTTAACATTCACAAGAAGCTAAGCATCTCCGAGATCAGAGGAAGAGGGTGGCCTCAAGTGTGGCTTTTCTCCCTCGTTTGGCAGAATTTGAGACAACCTTTTCACTGACTTGTCTGTCTAGGTTTAGCTTTCAATTTAAGGAACTAAAGCCAGCATGCCAGCCACAGCATTCAGCAGACAGAGAAAGGTAGCATTGCATGCGGTATTAACTAGTGAAAATAGTAATAATAACAGACATGATAGGGCAAGGTCTTTCCTCTCTCCAAATAAGAGGATATGAAAGAGAAGGGCTTATCATCAGGTACTTCCATAAATCTTCAAATTTATGATTTGGAAATATTTGGAAATTGCATAATTTGGAAAAGTTACAAATGATACTGTATCATTGAAGGGAGAATGCCACGTAAACCAAATATAATTTCAGGCTGTATTCTGAACATCTTTATGTTTTGTTAAAGCGCAATTTTTTAACAAAATAGGTATGGAATAGAATTGCTAAATTTATCTGACCATTCCCCCCCCCCAATTTAAGATGTTTCTCTTAACATCACATTTCTCATTGATTTGGGTGGTATTTAAATTATTTCAGTGTTTATCCTCTCTGAGATACTACTATTGCGAAAGGGGACCAAATTCTTCTCCTAAACACCTGAATGCTGAAATTTATTTTATATTTACTGAAAAAGAATCATGGGAATCTTGTCCTTGGAGAAAAAGATGACCCGATCAGGACAGAAATTCCCCCTAGAGACCTACATGTAGAGAAGGCATTTCAGTTGCTGAAAAGCATGAAGCAGCTGCATATTGAGAATTTATTCTTTTCTCCATCCGTGGAGGCTGCTTGCAGCTGGTAGTCCATTTAACAGCTCTTAAAAAGAAAGAAAATATTTTGCTTTTCACATCCACAAGACAGAGGAGGTAAAGCACTGGGAAGATAAACTCCATCCAGGTGGCCTCCCAGTTGGTAAGCTGACCAAGAAGAAGAAAGCACTTAGGGGAGATTGATGAGCTGCTGGCCGCTTCCCACTAAGTACCTCTGTGACATGAATCTTCCTCCCGCCACGAAAGTCCCATGCGGAATAAAGGCTTAAATTATGTAGGAGAAATAGAGAAGTCATTGAGATGATCAAATAGCACACTGACGAGTCCTACGGGTGTTGCATTTCCCTCACTCTAGTCGGTTTTAAGTTTATCTCGAGGAAGCGTACTTCTTGGGATAAATGTGAACACTCATTAGAAAACCGTCTCCCTTCCACGTGCGCTGTGAACACATTAAGCCAAGTTTCTCGTGGTACCCGGTTATACCTACAGAGCCCATCCCGTCTTCCGCCAACATGCAGGGCACGTCCACTTTGGATTACGTGATTTCGGTGCTCAGGTTGTTTTGACCGAGGCACAGCAAGCTAAGTTTCTCTCTGTAGGCAAAGGAGACACTGCCTCAAGGGGAAAACAAAGCCTATGAAGCACTAACCTGGGCTACCGTCTGCCAATGCGTTGCGTCGTCTTCACTAGGATGGATTCCATAATTCCATCTTCTTTGTACCACGTAGATCACAGGCTCAATTGAAATATTGAATTTGGAGGACCACTTAATCTCCAGCTGCCCGGACTGCAGTTCTGTGAATCGTAACTCCTTCCTGGGCTTCAGGGGGACACCTGAAACAGAACCGCGCCAGTTAAAACAGCCCGTGTGTGACTCGGAGTGCGGTGAAAGTCGAGAAAGAAAATCTACGGAAGAGACAAATCTCATCTCGTGACAACGGATCCTCTATTTCCTTTCTTAAAAGCAGCTTCTCCCTATCAGGGGTTCACATTTGAAATCTCCTGAGACGAAGTTCAGTTTCGCTCTCCCAGTTTTTTTAGAGGGTCTAAACTGATTTCCTGATTCTGAACAAGGTAACCTCTAGAGCAATTCCTTTAGGCGTGTTCTTCCAAGTAAATCCTGTTCCCAAGCTGCACCACTGGAGGCTAACCCGGAATCCACACGGGGCGACAGTCATGAGGAGGCTTGAGTCCTCTTTCCCCCGTAACACGCTCCGTCTCTGCTGACAGATCCTAGGGTCCTTAAAGCACGGTTCTCAAGTTTGCTCTTCTCTCTATCGGAGCGAGTTTTCCTCTTAAGGAAAACATTATAAAGCCCAATCCTCTCACGTGGTCAAATCTTACAAGAATGGTTTCCAAAGCATGGGTCTTGTGGATTCCCCAACTGACTGCTGGGCCCCTGCCCTACCGACTTACCGTCTAAAATTGGAAAAAGATGAATTGATAATGTTTGGTTTTGGCATGAGTGAGTGCCTGGCTTCAGAAGTCCCTCACAGGTGCCTCAGTGGAAAGTAGTTCATCATTTTGACTTCTTTTTCCCCCTACAGTGCATGCAAGTTGCCTGGTAACTGAAAGATTTAAGAACCACGGTTCAAAATAGCAGCCAGTTATGGAAAGGGAGTTTTAAAACAAATTTATAATACTAACAGGACATATGAAACTAACTGAATTAGGTAGACTCTATGGCATCATGATGTTCAATGCCATCCAAACCAAGAACACCAGTTGCATTAAAATCATTCTCTGCTGAGAATGAGTATTTGCCTAAAGCACTGACAACTGAGCATTTGAAATGGTTAGTTCAGAACGCTGCATTAATTTTTCCGTTTCTTAAGTTTAAACTGAGAAAACTAGAAAATGTGCAAATACAAAATATAAGCTCTGATGCATGTTAGTGATGTGGCTGAATTCAACTCATTTCATTCTGATCTTAATCCAAGCCACATCTTGTGCTGGGAACTTTTAAAGTCATTAAACACCGAGGTGGGCAGAGTTGGATAATTTTAAAATGGCTTTTGAGTGAGCTCAAAAGCTCACTGACTCTTAAAAACTATTTTCTAGGGCTTCCCTGGTGGTGCAGTGGTTAATAAGAATCCGCCTGCCAACGCAGGTGACACGGGTTCGAGCCCTGGTCCAGGAAGATCCCACACGCCGCAGAGCAACTAAGCCCGTGCGCCACAACTACTGAGCCTGCGCTCTAGAGCCCGCGACCCACAACTACTGAGCCCACGCGCCACAACTACTGAAGCCCACGCGCCTAGAGCCCGTGCTCCGCAACGAGAAGCCAGTGCAATGAGAAGCTCGCACACCGCAACGAAGAGTAGCCCCCTCTCGCCGCAACTAGAGAAAGCCCGCGTGCACCGACGAAGACCCAATTCAGCCAAAAATAAATAAAATAAAAACAAAATAAATAAATTTAAAAAAACCCAAAAAACTATTTTCTAAACAACCACAGTCACCGCCCCTATTGCATGCATTCTCCATGTTGATTTGCTGGCGGGTTGTGTCTGTACGTTGCCCTTCACTTTACCATAAAGTTGTCTCCTGTGATCCTTGCTGTGGCCTCATCAAGTGGGTGAAGGGTGAACCAGCTACATTTTGAGCCCCAGGGAATTGAGTCTGAGGAAGATTAAATAAATTGCCTGGAGCTATGACCCATCTCCGGTTTCTCCCTGAATTTTCTGCCACATTTCGGATTAGGAAAAGCCACTTAGAAAGGTAGAGAAAAGAAGGGGTTTCCGTAGCTCTGCAAGTCCCTTGGACATTCTGATTCTAACGTCCTTGAAGTTCCTGGTTGCTGTGGGACTCTTCCGTCCTAGTCTTTGCTCCTGCTGTGCCCCTGCAAGAGTCTTTTTCAAGCTCATGTCAGAAACTCCTCGGTGCATAACCGTACACTTACGCTTCCATGCCCAGAATATTTCTGCAGAGTGAGTGATTCTCATATCTACCCCCAGTCCCCCTCTGGGCTGCAGGACCTCATGCACCTGCATAAGTCCCCTCTCAAATGCCTGTCCCCGGATACGCCCCTCCTCCTGAGACGTACGCCTTCGTGACATCTCTAGGCTGTTGGACATCGAAGGGTTCCCAGAACCTTCTGTCTTTTGCTTGCACCTACCAACATCCTGTGGTTTTACTGCAGAGTATAATTTCAGGAACCCCTCAGTCATCCTGTCTCCATGGTGACCACCTGTTTTAGGCACTTTCCTCTCCTGTCTGGACCGTCACCATAGCCTCTAACCCATCGCCCTGCAAGCCAGTCTCTTTTCTCCAATTCCCTCTTCACCGTATTTGTGGTTATTTTCTTCAAGTGGAGGAGGGAGGCTCTCCTACTCCTTCTCAGAATGTTCAAGCGCATCCGTTTGCTACAGAAGGGAGGGAAACGTCTCTGCATCTCACTCGAGGCCTCCATCTTTCACCACCGCCTACCCGTTATCTTTCAGTTGATCTCGTGGTACATTTTACGCGTCTGTCGCACACCCTGCCTTTCCACCCAGCTTTCCCACAAACACACTGCCGGGCACTCCCTCTACTACCACGGCCTGTTCCTGGTGTCTTCTCCACTCAGAAATCTCTTTCCTTCTATTTTCTGGCCACAGACCCTGGAATACTTCCAGGCTCAGTCCAAATGCCACCCTTTGGAGCCGCTTTCCCTAAAGCTCCCGACTGCAAAGACAGGCTCCATTCTCCTGCCAGCTCGTGAGCATTTAACCTGTCGAAATGCACTTAAGTGCCTCTCTCCACAGCCAGCTCGTGTAATGATGTGTGTCTTCCCCGCAGAGCTAAACCCCCAGAGGTCAAGAAGCACGCCTCCTCCATGTCCTCGGAGAGAGCGCTCTGCAAGAGCGAACGGCCCCGAACTGTTCGCTGAAGAAACAGCCCAACCCGCTTTCTTATTCTTCTCTCAGGAATGCACCTGGGGACGTGAGAGGACTCGAACAGGTACACACATCCTTGTGACGATGGTAAACCCCTCCCTGCTTGAGAGTCACGGAGGGCAAGGAAAAGACGTATCGCAGGCGTTCGGTGCCACCTCCTCTGGCGTGTGTATCCTGTCAAGGAGCTCACATCTCCTTTTCGGTCAAGGTCCTAAGGCTCAAACATTCCTTTACTTACTATTTAAAGAGACGATGGCTGGCTAGTTCCTGAACCTCACAGAGCACTTTCTCTGAGAGCACTTTCTTGGCTCTCCGTGTCTAATCCTCTAGCGTAAACGCAGCTAGAGTAAATCCTCGAGTCACTGGAAGCACCCTGAACTCGTCGGCAGCAGAGCTGCCGCTGCTGAGTTGCATCCGCACCCCCATGCTCTGAGGCTTCAGTCTTGAATATCACTCAGCTACCAAGAGCCTTCATGGCGCATGATGACTGTCAGGGCACTGTCAGTTCAAATTCCTTCATCTGAGAATCTCTTTAATTATGACGTGCAATGGTCTTGCAATTTGCATTTTAAGAAATGGTCCATCTGGTTTGCATTAGGGTCAGCTGGCTCCCCTGATTGGGAGTCACTGCAGCCCTTGGCTGTAACTGTGTGCAGATGGAGCTCAGGCCTGGACCCTCAGCCCTCACGTCAGTCCTTTCATAGTCCTTGCGAGCTCACCCAGCATCCCGGCTGCATAACCAGATGCAGAGGACGGATCTGTCCTCAGTGTGGTTTTCATTATGTAAATGACTAGGATCTTTCTTTTTTAGTATTTTTGAACGTATTAGTCATCTGAAATCTCAACTATTCTGTTAAAAACTTCAAAAATGCTATCATATAACATCCCACAATATATGACAATATCAGTGCTTTTTTTTTTTTTCTTTAAAACATAACAAGTATTTTGGTGAAATCAAAGGAACAGAAACCCAATGCTTCAAAAAATGTTGAAACTATGCTGATAGAAAACTCAATAAAGACAGACCATCAGCAGTTGCAAATCACCACAAGATCTGACTATTCATATAAATATACTTGTCACAAGTCTAGGTATGAAAATTCAGCAAGATATTGTGTTCCGGGCTTTCCTGGTGGCACGGTGATTAAGAATCCGACTGCCAATGCAAGGGACACGGGTTCAAGCCCTGGTCCGGGAATATCCCACATGCCACGGAGCAGCTAAGCCCGTGAGCCACAACTACTGAAGCCCAAGCACCACAACCACTGAAGCCTGCATGCCTAGAGCCTGTGCTCCGCAACGAGAAGCCACCGCAATGAGAAGCCCATGCACTGCAATGAAGAGTAGCCCCCGCTCACCACAACTAGAGAAAGCCCACGCACAGCAACAAAGGCTCAATGCAGCCAAAAATAAATTAAATTAAATTAAATTAAAATTAAAAAGATACTGTGGGGCTGCTTCCCTGGGGGCGCAGTGGTTAAGAATCCACCTGCCAGTGCAGGGGACACGGGTTCGAGCCCTGGTCCGGGAAGATCCCACATGCCGCGGAGCAACTAAGCCCGTGCGCCACAACTACTGAGTCTGTGCTCAAGAGCCTGTGAGCCACAACTACTGAGCCCACGTGCCACAACTACTGAAGCCCACACGCCCTGGAGCCCGTGCTCCGCAACAAGAGAAGCCACCACAATGAGAAGCCTGTGCACCGCAACGGAGAGCAGTCCCTACTCGCCGCAACTAGAGAAAGCCCGCGCACAGCAACAAAGACCCAACGCAGCCAAAAATAAATAAAATAAATTTTTAAAAAAAGATCTGGTGTTCCAGGGATAATATCTCTCATGAGGACAACTGTACTCAAGGTATTTGTGTTTACGTCACATTAAGGCACTCAGTCACTATATTCAAAACGTGAAAAGTTAATTTGTGAAAAGCGGCCCATCTCTAAAATCCTGAGGTTTATATATTTCAAATACTAAGAGATTCATGGAAATAGTACATCAACTCCATCATCACATCAGATCTTTTTGAGAAGAGACAAACTGATATAGGATTAATTCCTGGTTAGCACCTGGTAAAGAAAAATAACTGCTGTGTCACAGCCACCCACCTAACTGAAGGCCACAAACTACTCTGAATCTTTACATTTGGAAAACAAGTTCAGCTTTTCTCTCTCCCTCCCCAAACCAAATGTCCCAGTTGGGAGTGAGGAGAGGCAGTAAGACACTAAAGCATCACCTCTAGACAGAGGACAGTCCAACTAGGCTGTAAACCAGACCTAAAATAGGGGAGGATCAAAGGAAAACCAGTGCCCCAACGAACCGGAGCTTGTGTTTCACCCAGAGAAGACCAGCTTGTGAATTTCCCACAGTCTCACGAAGGTGTGCGTGTCAGAGACTAGCTCCTTCGGGCCTGGTTTACTCACGGTAACATGGTCAAGTCTTCCAGGGGGCTGCTTCTAATAGTTTTACTTGAAGGGTGAAGGAAAAGCTCTCTTTTGTTTTCCTTTGTTTCAAACCCTAACACCAGTCTGTAAAGTTAACTCAGGCATCAGGCAAGGACACTTCTCACAGCATAACCCAAATTAGATGCACAAATGTAACGCGGGACATTCTGTTGATCATTTTTTCAAAACATACAGTGTTTTGAAAAACTCAAGTTTCCAGCATATATAAAGCCTTCGAAGGTATGAAATCAGTCTACACCCCATCTTCCTTTCTACAAAAGTGGACCAGACAGAAAGGATATATGTGTTTCCATGTATTTAAAAAAATTTTCATTAACTCAATAAGCGATAAAAGGAAAAACAGGACAGCGGATGGCACACAGCAATTTACGGCAAAAGTTAAGAAAGTGATTGGTCCACTTCAGTGAGTGTGTGCGTATGACCACCTTGACAAGGAACTGCTGGGCCGGGTGGAGGTTGGTGTCCTTTGATTTTGCACCCCGGTGCTCACCCAGTACAGGTCAAAACCAATGTCAGGCACTGCCCATAACTCCTAACACATAGTCAGTAATTACTAACTGAGCTGAAATGTGTCAGTACTTGGAGATCCAGGTGACATCAGTCCCTTTTAAACTCAAAATGGGGAAGACATTAAGAAAATGCCCTCTGGGATTTCCTATGAGATGACACTTCAATAAGTAAATAATGAATGAATGAAATGGACATGAGGAACTTACAGGTTTGCCCAATAGAATTTGGTTCTTCACGAGGTATACTCTGTATCTAATTTAAATATTACAACTCCACAAACTAGTTGGAAATAAAGTTCAAAGAAAAAAAGCTCCATGTTATTTATGAGCCTAAAAACTACTGATGAATCACTGGTTGTATTAGATTTAATCTATTTGATCCTGATCTATCTTTTACTTGAGCTATAATAATACAGGGGTGCCCAAAGAGGGCTTGAAGTTTAGGGTCCTATTACAGTAGCTGGATAGAGTCAAAATAAAAATGACAGGAGAGTTGGCCCAGGTGGGAACAGGCATTAGATGCATCACTGCTGCCAACCACTGGATCCCCTCAGAGGCGGCCTGCGACCTCAGCCTCAGCACTTGTGAACTGACAGCGGGACTGGTCCAGCTCAACCAGCGGTGGAGCTCCCTCTTCCTAAGGAAAACGTCTGTGCAGGCCTAGCGTGAGCAGAGACAGGCAGGCAAGCTCATTTCCCACCGGCTGTTTTGGGGCAGTAAGAGGGCACTTATGAAGCTGAGAAGGACAGTGACAGCTGGGCCTCCAAAGATTGTCAGGTCGCTCTGCATGCATGTTGTCTGGCTGGATACCTGTTTTTCTCCTCACAAAGCCAAGTGCTGGGTCAGGAAGGACCCTTTCCCAGAGAGGCTGTGGCACCACCAGCACGAGAACCCTCTTTTGATGACTGTCAGATGCTCCCAGGACATGGAAGCCAGCCTTCATTCAGAGAGCAAGGAAAAAATCTCTATGTAGTGTGTGTGTATATATATATATATTTTTTCAAAATAATACTATTTTATCCTTGTGCTCATTACGCAAAAGTCATTGTTAGGCCAACAGAGTCTTTTTATTCTATTTGCGGTTAGCCCTCCGTGAATTGCCTCTGTCCACAAACACCCAGGTCAAGACTTACTTGTAGTAGAAAGGTGACTTCAACACTTGAAAAAAGCCCATCGTATTAAGTTTAAATTGCAGCTACCTTTTAATCACTAATCATTTATGCTGGCCCTTTATAGAATATTTCCGTTATTCTCGGTGAACCAGGCATACTTGAAACTCATACTGACTCTTCACTGCTTTCACATGAAAAGCGTATTTTAATTTATATTGAGTCCTTTAACCGCCTTACTTTTAAAACAAAAAGGGTTTTACAAATGGGTTTTCAACAATCATTCTAAAAGCATCCTATTTTTATGGTAAATACTGATAGTTAAATAGCAAATGATCTATAATAACAGAACAGGTTTCATAATAGTAGACTTTTAAAAAATTAAATGGTGTTAGATTGGGCAGAAGTGATTTTATGTAGTTTATAACAAAAGGCATGGAAACAATAAAACTTTAAATCCATTAAGGAAACGTCAGTCTGTTAAAGGGAAAGCAGCAATTATTTTGAATTTGAGACAGTATTTGTGCCAGGTTTCCAAGGATCTTAGGGGAAAAAAATGGAAAACTGCATGGATTCCACAGATTTCAGATAAGAGTATTTCCGAGTGGCAGCTGGAGGAAGATGGCGCAGGTATGTGACTTCTAGGAGACCTGAATTGTTATAAGCCTAAGAATGGACTTCTGAAAATAGTCAACAAGCCCATAATTCAGAACCGGCATTGCAACAACATACACTTGATGCGTGAGAGGGAAAGTGCGAGAGAGCAAGAGAGATTTCTTTCTACTTATAATGAATAATGCCTAGTGACTGATTCTATTTTTCTCTTCAAATTAGATCCAAAAAAGTAACGAAATGTTATGTCTCCCATAGTATGCTTTTTGGCACGCCAAACTATACATAATACAACATCATCAGTTTAACATACAAGAACTTTGTCACACTCACAGAAAGAGGCATGTAACAGCATAAAGGAGTTAAGTGCTCTAGAAACCTCCTATGGATGTAAACTGTTACATCAGCTAAATTGTTTGATAACTTGCATCCCTATCTTTTGGAAGAGGGCAATTCCTCCATCTGGAAACTTAAGATACTAATCAAAATATTTAAAGTTCCCTGCAAGCACACTTCTGTTCTTGGATTATGCCAACAGAAAACCCACAATACTCATGCGTCTATTATGCGTTTTTCAGCTGGGCCCCATCGCCAGCCCGTTTTCCAAGGATTTGAATACAGTTACTCCAAGGTAGCGAGCGGAGCTTCGTTCATTTACTCATGTTGGAGAAAAACAGAAAAAAAGTTCCTGAATTGATGGTGGCCTTCCTACATGTTAACTTCTAAACGAATTCATATGATATAGCTATTATTTTGTAATAACTTTAAATGGAGTGTAATCTATAAAAATCCCAAGCCACGATATTGTACACCTGAAACTAATACTGTAAATCAACCATACCTCAAAAAAAAAATAAGAAGAATTCCCATGAAGGATTTACTCCACCCCAATATGAGTTCACTGGCGCTGATTTCTATGGTCCAGTAAGTATTTTCAGATGTTTGTATGTGGCACAAGGTAAATCTTCTTACAGTTCTCTCTTTCCTTCCAAGTCACATCTTCGACATCCTTCCTCACACACACACAAACCCCCCTGTGACCCTGGAGGTCCCCTGGCCTACTCCGCTCTGCTCCTTACCTTTGTACAGAGTCTTGGGCACCTGGCAGGTGTGTCCACATCCATTGGAACAACACTTCTTAACCCCAGAGCATTCACTGTCCACTTCACAACTTTCGACACAGGCAGCAGCAAAGCCGCTGGCCTTCTCGGGAGCTGGGCAATCCCCCTGCTTTACCGACAGGATGTACTTGAGGAACTCACAGCTGGTCAGGCACTCATAGTTCTTCTTGGGGAACAGAGGCTGGGAGAGAACAGAAAACAATTCTCCCGTTAAAGACACACGGAGCCTGATTTCCAAGGCGTCGGAAAGGCAGGTCAAAATTCTTACTCCATCAAATTCTCCCTTGAATTGTTTACAAAGTAAATGTACTTGCTTTCTTTCCCCCTAAAGTAGTGATCTTTTATGCTAATTTTTTAAAGGACGATGACCCAGGACTTAGAACTTCATTTTACATGCAACAGATGCACATCAATTACACATACAGGCATTGACAGATTACTGTGACATTCTGAGTTCCGCTATTGTAAATTTCATGTACGTCGAGACAGCAACACTCTGACAATTAAATACGAGGGAAAAATTTCACACTCTAATTTAATTACCAAAGGTGGAAAACTAGAAACACTAGCTAGAAAAAGTATAATTTCAAGGTTTGAATTAGAATTGTAGATGAGAATAAAACTGATTGTTAATAATCATATATAGGGGGGGCGGTGGAAAGATGGCGGAGGAGTAAGACGCGGAGATCACCTTCCTCCCCACAAATACACCAGAAATACATCTACACGTGGAGCAACTCCTACAGAACACCTCCTGAACGCTGGCAGAAGACCTCAGAGCTCCCAAACGGCAAGAAACTCCCCACGTACCTGGGTAGGGCACGAGAAAAAATTAATTAAAAACAGAGACAAAAGAATAGGGACGGCACCTGCACCAGTGGGAGGGAGCCGGGAAGGCGGAAAGGTCTCCACACACTAGGAGCCCCGTCGCGGGCGGAGACTGCGGGTGGCGGAGCGGGGAGCTTCGGAGCCGCGGGGGACAGCGCAGCAACAGGGGTGCGGAGGGCAAAGCGGAGAGATTCCCGCACAGAGGATCGGCGCCGACCGGCGCTCACCAGCCCGAGAGGCTCGTGTGCTCGCCCGCCGGGGC
>NW_006775372.1:2905259-2908035 GCF_000442215.2 Lipotes vexillifer
CCCGTCCCGTCTGAGCAAAAAACAGACGCCCTCCAGTGACCTACACGCAGAGGCAGGGCCAAGTCGAAAGCTGAGCCCCTGTGAGCTGTGAGAACAAAGAAGAAAAAGGGAAATCTCTCCCAGCAGCCTCAGAAACAGCGGATTAAAGCTACACAATCAATTTGATGTACCCTGCCTCTGTGGAATACATGAATAGACAGCGAATCATCCCAAATTGAGGAGGCGGACTTCTAGAGCAAGATCTATGATTTTTTCCCCTTTTCCTCTTTTTGTGAATGTGTATGTGTATGCTTCTGTGTGAGATCTTGTCTGTATAGGTTTGCTTCCACCATTTGTCCCAGCGTTCTATCCGTCCATTGTTTTTTTTTTTTTAATTTTTTTCTTAATAATTAATTTTAATTTAAAGAACTCTATTATACTTTACCTTCTTTCTATCTTTCCTTCCTTCCTTCCCTTTTTGAGACAACGAATCGTCCCAAATTGAGGAGGTGGACTTGGAGAGCAAGTTTTATGATTTTTTCCACTTTCCCTCTTTTTGTGAGGGTATATGTGTATGTTTCTATGTAAGATTTTGTCTCTATAACTTTGCTTCCACCATTTGTCCTAAGGTTCTATCCGTCCCTTTTTTCTTTTCTTTTTTCTCTAAATAAGTATTTTTTAAATTCAATAACTTTATTATACTTTCTTTTATTTTACTGTATCTTCTTTCTTTCTGTATTTTTTCCTTCCTTCCCTCATTCCTTCCTTCCTTCCCTCCTCCCTCCCTCCCTCCTTTCTTTCCTTCTTGCCTTCTTCCTTTCTTTTCGTCTTTCTTTCTTTCTTCCTTCCCTCCTTCCTTCCTTCCCTTTCTTTCTTGCTTTCTTTGTTTCTTTCCTATTTCCTCCTACTTCTACTAATTCCCTCTACTTTCTCTCCCTTTTATTCTGAGCCGAGTGGATGAAAGGCCCTTGCTGCCCCAGCCAGGAGTCAGGACTCTGCCTCTGAGGTGGGAGAGCCAACTTCAGAACACTCGTCAAGAAGAGACCACCTCCCAGCCCCACATAATATCAAACGGCGAAAATCTCCCAGAGATCTCCATCTCAACACCAGCACCCAGCTTCACTCAACGACCAGCAAGCTACAGTGCTGGACAACCTATGCCAACCATATAGCAAAACAGGAACACAACCCCACCCACTAGCAGAGAGGCTGCCTAAAATCATAATAAGTCCACAGACACCCCAAAACACACCACCAGACGTGGACCTGCCCACTAGAGAGACAAGATCTAGGCTCATTCATACACCACAACACAGGCACTAGTCCCCTCCACCAGGAAGCCTACACAACCCACTGAACCAACCTTAGCCACTGGAGACAGACATCAAAAACAACGGGAGCTACGAACTTGCAGCCTGCAAAAAGGTGAACCCAATCACAGTAAGATAAGCAAAATGAGAAGACAGAAAAACACACAGCAGATGAAGGAGCAGGATAAAAACCCACCAGACCTAACAAATGAAGAGGAAATAGGCAGTCTACCTGAAAAAGAGTTCAGAATAATGATAGTAAAGATGATCCAAAATCTTGGAAATAGAATGGACAAAATGCAAGAAGCAGTTAACAAGGACCTAGAAGAAATAAAGATGAAACAGACAATGATGAACAACACAATAAATGAAATGAAAAATACTCTAGATGGGATCAATAGCAGAATAAATGAGGCAGAAGAACGGATAAGTGACCTGGAAGATAAAATAGTGGAAATAACTACTGCAGAGCAGAATAAAGAAAAAAGAATGAAAAGAACTGAGGACAGTCTCAGAGACCTCTGGGACAACATTAAACGCACCAACATTCGAATTATAGGGGTTCCAGAAGAAGAAGAGAAAAAGAAAGGGACTGAGAAAATATTTGAAGAGATTATAGTTGAAAACTTCCCTAATATGGGAAAGGAAATCGTTAATCAAGTCCAGGAAGCACAGAGAGTCCCATACAGGATAAATTCAAGGAGAAATACGCCAAGACACATATTAATCAAACTGTCAAAAACTAAATACAAAGAAAGCATATTAAAAGCAGCAAGGGAAAAACAACAAATAACACACAAGGGAATCCCCATAAGGTTAACAGCTGATCTCTCAGCAGAAACTCTACAAGCCAGAAGGGAGTGGCAGGACATACTGAAAGTGATGAAGGAGAAAAACCTGCAACCAAGATTACTCTACCCAGCAAGGATCTCATTCAGATTTGATGGAGAAATTAAAACCTTTACAGACAAGCAAAAGCTGAGAGAGTTCAGCACCACCAAACCAGCTTTACAACAAATGCTAAAGGAACTGCTCTAGACAAAAACACAAGAGAAGGAAAAGTCCTATAATAACGAACCCAAAACAATTTAGAAAATGGGAATAGGAACATACATATCGATAATTACCTTAAATGTAAATGGACTAAATGCTCCCACCAAAAGACACAGATTGGCTGAATGGATACAAAAACAAGACCCATATATATGCTGTCTACAAGAGACCCACTTCAGACCTAGAGACACATACAGACTGAAAGTAAGGGGATGGAAAAAGATATTCCATGCAAATGGAAACCAAAAGAAAGCTGGAGTAGCAATTCTCATATCAGACAAAATAGACTTTAAAATAAGGACTATCAGAAGAGACAAAGAAGGACACTACATAATGATTAAGGGATCGATCCAAGAAGAAGATATAACAATTGTAAATACTTATGCCCCCAACATAGGAGCACCTCAATACATAAGGCAAATACTAACAACCAT
>NW_006775372.1:2911240-2921274 GCF_000442215.2 Lipotes vexillifer
GGTGGGATAGGGAGGGTGGGAGGGAGGGAGACAAAGAGGGAAGGGATATGGGAACATATATATATGTATAACTGACTCACTCTGTTATAAAGCAGAAACTAACACACCATTGTAAAGCAATTATACCCCAATAAAGATGTTTAAAAAAAAAATAATAATAATCATATATAGGGCTTCCCAGGTGGTGCAGTGGTTAGGAATCCGCCTGCCAATGTGGGGGACACGGCTTCGAGCCCTGGTCCGGGAAGATCCCACATGCCGCGGAGCACCTAAACCTGTGCACCACTACTGAGCCTGCGCTCTAGAGCCCACAAGCCACAACTGCTGAAGCCCACGTGCCACAACTACTGAAGCCCGTGCGCCACAACAAGAGAAGCCACGGCAACGAGAAGCCTGCACACCGTGACAAAGACTCAACACAGCCAAAAAAATTTAATTCATTTTTTTTAAAGAAACAAAGTTTAAAAAAAATTTTTTTAATTAATGATATATAAAATTTGAAAATAACATGAATTAACTGGATTAAAACAGTGTCTCAATTCAAGAACTTTCCAGGTAAAACAGAAGAAAGGTCATGCTTTCAATACTGAAGTACCACAAATCTGTAGCTAGTTAATTTAAATTAAAAAAAAACTTTATAAACATTTAAAGCATCATCAGTTCTTCTTAAGGCTTTTCTCTCTTATTCACTTTCACAGCTCATTTTTCTGTTAGCTGCTAGATGTGTTTTACGTCATTAGTTGTTTTTTTTTTTTAAGGATACTGAGTTGGTATGGTGTGGGGTTTTTTTTATATAAATTTATTTATTTTATTTATTTATTTTTGGCTGTGTTGGGTGTTCATCGCTGCGTGCGGGCTTTCTCTAGTTGTGGGAGAGTGGGGGCTACTCTTCATTGCAGCGCGTGGGCTTCTCGTTGCAGTGGCTTCTCTCGTGTGGAGCACGGGCTGTAGGCGCATGGACTTCTGTAATTGTGGCACATGGGCTCAGTAGTTGTGGCTCACGGGCTTAGTTGCTCCGTGGCATGTGGGATCTTCCCAGACCAGGGCTCGAACAAGTGTCCCCTGCATTGGCAGGCGGATTCTCAACCGCTGCGCCACCAAGGAAGCCCTTCATTGGTTTTTGAAGTTCTAAATTCAGGTCCAAATCTAAGTTAGGAATCAAAGCAGCATGTGAAAGGATCTGGAACAATTATAGAGTTTTGGCCAGCTTTCCTCTTTCAACAAAATGTATACATTACATGCACTGAACGAAAATACTTAAGTTACTAAAATCACTGGCCCCTGGCACACCGGCTGAGATTTGCAAGTAGACATAATTTTATTAAATCTGGCAAGTGTTTACTGCTTGCTAAGTTAGCAATCACAGGGACTTAGTTTGCACTATGTATAATCAAATCAACTCACGGCAAACATCTTCCCACATGAAAACGGAGTATAACTTGGGAATCAGATAACAAAGTAAGGGCTGTCTGTTCATATGACCCTAATCATCTTCATGCCAACTGCCACGCCCTTGAACTGGGAGGGACAGGAAAGCAGGAGCTGCTATCTCCTCCCCTTACTGATTTACTCACCAAGCTAAGGGCCAGAATTAAAAACAAATAAACAAAAACAGTGGCGGAGACAGATCTGCAACATCTGTTCCCACTGAGTGTAAAAGAAGAATGATCATAATTAGCACAATAATTTGGGTCTTCCAGTTGATGTAGGGTTGTTCTGTACAATTCTTTTCCTTTTTGCTATGGATTCAAAAATGTGATTTGTGTGTGTGGGGGGGGGGGGGGGGGGGGTTGGGTATTTTGAGGTCCATGGAAACAAATCAGGAATCAAAGAAAGTTCCTCTCTGCACTGGAGCTTTCTAGACTGGTCCCTGAGCTTGCAGTGTTCCAGATGACATTATGAATATTATATTAGATTGTGTACACGGAGAACTAGGCAGGGCTGTACCAAGTTAGCTCCCAACAGCTACTCAGCAGGACTGGACTCATGCATGTATCTTTTCTTTGGCTACACGTTTCCTGTTTAACATTTCCAAATTCTTCCGTTATTCTGATCATAACGTTACAAGAGCCAAAGACAGAGAGGTGGCTCTGCTTCTCCTATGGTGTGACCATCCACAAGTCTCCAACATGCCCCTACTGGGCCCAGCACTGAAATCTGCAAGGACAGAACTGGGCCCCCTTGGAATTTATAAGAAAGAAATAGTCTTCAGTCCTTGAACTTAAATGAAGATCATCTTACAAATACGTGGATTTGGAGGCGTTCTACCTAACTGTTCTATATGTTCAGCTGTACTGAAGGCAAATTTTGATGTTCTCTATCAATTATCTTGGATAATCCTCTTGGATTAGGTTGAAAAATATTAATGGTCTGAATATAAATTAGAGAACATATGGTATCTGTACACAAGGTCTCTCCCCATGTCTTTAATCATTGCTTAACGAGAATTTACCACTGAATGGAATAAGGACAACGCTCACAGGTGATAGAAAACGATGTGTGAACATTAGTACTCTAGATATAAAGAAAATGTGTAAATTGGTCCCCTGATCACCAGTTGGAAATCCTGTGAGCAAAAGATCGTTTGGGTGCAGGAAAAGAAACTTCTGACCTTTAAGCGTGTCATATTTCTTGTGCCATTACAAGTTAATCACTCATAGACTTGTCAGGAGGGATGTGAACATTTTAGCAAAGGTGCGGGTTACCCAAATCACAAGGAGTGTCATGCCCCTCAACTTCACAGAAATGAAAACACGCATGGCAACAACAGATGCACCTACTGAATGCTGCATTTCTTGTTTATACAACTGCATCCAGTCTGTTAAGGCAAATTATGAATTGTAAAACTATGTAACTACAATTCCTTTATAAAACGATTCATATGAATAATTTCACACAAATAACCATTTCGCCAGGTCACTGGTTCGAGTTTAAAATTTGGAGAAAACATAGTTACTATGCTGATTAATTTTTGTTTGTTTTTTTGTTTTTTTCTGCCCTGTCCATATACAAAAATAAGAGCGGAATAGTCTTCAAAGATCATGTATTTTTCTAGAGTAGTGAGTGCCTAAAGGATGTCATTAGGCATCCAAAGACGGGCTCAAAAAAGCAAAGAGGTGAAGGAAAAGGCCCTTTGGTGCACTGCATTAAGGGGAAACTCCCCCATATTTTAATTAACATTCTACACAATATTAACAAATTCTTATAAATCTCTCCTACATCCCATTTCTTAGCCCAAAACTCAAATATGTTTGCAGTGCCTCACCTAGGCAACACACTAAGCTCATCTTTCTTGTGGCAAATGGTAAAAACAAAATGAAATGCTAACAATAGTAACTAACTGTTCTTGGATGCTTTTAAAAAAGATACTATTATCTTCATTTTGTTTCGTGTAAAATGCAAGGTACTGCACAATAAAATAATTTGTGCAGTAATCACGGAATGATGAACACAAACACATCAAATTCAGTAACATACACTAACACGTTAGAAATCCTATAAGTATGAGGCCTCAGATATGGAGAAAACCCTGCATTTGGTGTCTGGCTCAATTCACCAGAACTGCACATGTGCCCAATCTCAATACACAGCTTTGGCAAAGAGCCAGGGCCTGGGGGCTCTCTCCTGGCTCCAGCCAACACACAGGCGTGCAACCTTCAGTGTGGACCCCTAAAATGAGTTCTCCACTATCATCACCACCATCCCCGCCACCCTCACCAGTGACGAGCCGAGGAACCAGCCGTGGTAGGTCATCGCTAATAGCTGCCGAGGGTCTCCCACCCCGTCACCTCTACCAGCTGCTTCCCTAGCTCACCGCACGTACTCCTCCCCAGGCCCTACAGCCAGGATTATTTCCATTTCACAAATGAGCGGACAAAAGCTCGGGAAGGTTGTAATTTATCCAAGATCACAAACAAGTAAGGGTGTGGGCCAATGTTTATCTAAGGGCTGCCCTGTATCTCGGTAAAATTAGAAGATGGCTAAGCCAATGGCTTTCAACTTGCTTCCCTACTAGGATAACCTGGGGGCTTCAAGCACTCCGGAAATATCCAGGACTAGAGCAGAGGGGAAAAATGCACGCGGGTGCACAAACACACACACTTATATACCTGTATATGTGTAAATCATATACATATATATATATATATATATATATATATATAAATCAAAAGGGCAGTTATACTCCACGAATACTGATAAGAATGGGCAACACTGAGATATAGCTTGCACTCCAGGCAGAAAAGGCAAGTTCATTATGAGGAAGAAAATAAGGTTTCTCCCAGGTTAATTTGTCTCTATAAAATTTAATGTGTGACGGCAATACAGCCATGGCTATATAATACGAAAGAATATATATATATAAAATCAGCTAAGTTGTTATTCAAATAAACATGGGACAGAAATATTCTCAAAGACATGAAGACTCAGAATATAACACTCATGAGCCTTTCTTGCAAAACTATTAATTTTTTTTATAGTTAAAATAAAATTCAGGTAAAATTAAATTCAGGTAAAATTCAGCTGTTCCACAAGTGCACAGAAATAAAGTAGATGGGCTAGCACAGCACCCCCTGAAAAAAAAATAAAGCGTACACTTACATATTATGTGAGAAAAAGAGTCTGTGCAAACCCATCTGGACATCAGGTATAACAGTAGGCAGAGCCTGTCATGAATAATCTCAAAGAAAATGGTATCTTTTAAAAGACACTGAGACATGATCTCATTTAGAAAGCCAAAGATAAAGAAATTAGCATAAAAGACTTACTAATCATTTTGTCATTCACATAAATATAAAACGAAAATTGAAAAAAGTAGGAATTACAGTTTAAAAAGATAATATGATATAATAAAATTAAAAGAATATGTCTTAAAAAACCGGTAGGTTAGAAGGAATGGAGCAAGAAACCTAGAACTTAATTTTAGGACATCCGTATTCAGGGCTATGATGTACTGCAGCAGAACGAACAGAAGGGAAAGGCCTATGGGGAGAAGTCCAGAGGAAACCAGGTGCAAACTTTCCCAGTGGAGTCACACAGGATGCATTAAATTCCTCCAGCCATGAGTAGTAACAACACGTGTGAAATGCTGTCAACCAGAGAAGTCCAGGGGAGACTTGAAGCCCAGAGCTTTTCTGGGGGGCTGGTCACATAGGCACCTCCTGCGTAGCATGTACCAAAACCCAGACTCCCAGAAGGAAACAGGTGTCAATAGTTTAGGAACAGTGCTATTGGTCTGTACTTTTCTTTTTGTGTGACATCCTTGTCTGGTTTTGGTATCAGGGTGATGGTGGCCTCGCGGAATGAGTTTGGGAGTGTTCCTCCCTCTGCTATATTTTGGAAGAGCCTGAGAAGG
Organism: Lipotes vexillifer; assembly: GCF_000442215.2. NCBI lineage: Eukaryota > Metazoa > Chordata > Mammalia > Artiodactyla > Lipotidae > Lipotes > Lipotes vexillifer. The sequence continues at coordinate 2,916,594 of NW_006775372.1, forward strand.
ATAGGTGTTAGCTCCTCTCTACATGTTTGATGGAATTCGCCTGTGAAGCCATCTGGTCCTGGGCTTTTGTTTGTTGGAAGATTTTTAATCACAGTTTCCATTTCAGTGCTTGTGATTCGCCTGTTTATATTTTCTGTTTCTTCCTGGTTCAGTCTCGGAAGGTTGTGCTTTTCTAAGAATTTGTCCATTTCTTCCAGGTTGTCCATTTTATTGGCATAGAGTTGCCTGTAGTAATCTCCCATGATCCTTTGTATTTCTGCCGTGTCAGTTGTTCCTTCTCCTTCTTTACTTCTAATTCTACTGATTTGAGTCCTCTCCCTTTTTTTCTTGATACAGGCCAATCTCACTGATGAGCACAGATGCAAAAATCCTCAACAAAATACTAGTAAACAGAATCCAACAGCACATTAAAAGGATCATACACCATGATCAAGTGGGGTTTATCCCAGGCATGCAAGGATTCTTCAATGTATGCAAATCAAACAATGTGATCCACCACACTAACAGATTGAAGGAGAAAAACCATACGATCATCTCAATAGATGCAGAAAAAGCTTTCGACAGAATTCAACACCCATTTATGACAAAAGCTCTCCAGAAAGTGGGCGTAGAGGGAACTTACCTCAACATATTAAAGGCCATATATGACAAACCCACAGCCAACATCATCCTCAATGGTGAAAAACTGAAACCATTTCCACTAAGATCAGGAACAAGACAAGGCTGCCCACTCTCACCACTATTATTCAACATAGTTTTGGAAGTTTTGGTCACAGCAGAGAAGAAAAAGAAACAAAAGGAATCGAAATCGGAAAAGAAGAAGTAAAGCTGTCCCTGTTTGCAGATGACGTGATACTATACATAGAGAATCCTAAAGATGCCACCAGAAAACTACCAGAGGTAATCAATGAATTTGGTAAAGTTGCAGGATACAAAATTAATGCACAGAAATCTCTGGCATTCCTATACACTAATGATGAAAAATCTGAAAGAGAAATTAAGGAAACACTCCCATTTACCATTACAAAAGCAAAGAATAAAATACCTAGGAATAAACCTACCTAAGGAGACAAAAGACCTGTACGCAGAAAACTATAAGACAATGATGAAAAAAATTAAACATGATACAAACAGATGGAGAGATATACCATGTTCTTGGATTAGAAGAATCAACATTGTGAAAATGGCTATACTACCCAATGCAATCTACAGATTCAATGCAATCCCTATCAAATGGCACTTTTCACAGAACTAGAACAAAAAATGTCACAATTTGTATGGAAACGCAAAAGACCTCGAATAGCCAAAGCAATCTTGAGAAAGAAAAACAGAGCTGGAGGAATCAGGCTCCCGGACTTCAGACTATACTACAAAGCTACAGTAATCAAGACAGTATAGTACTGGCACAAAAACAGAAGTATACATCAATGCAACAGGATAGAAAGTCAAGAGATAAACCCACACACTTATGGTCACCTTATCTTTGATAAAGGAGGCAAGAATATACAGTGGAGAAAAGACAGCCTCTTTAATAAGTGGTGCTGGGAAAACTGGACAGCTACATGTAAAAGAATGAAATTAGAACACTCCCTAACACCATACACAGAAATAAACTCCAAATGGATTAAAGACCTAAATGTAAGGCCAGACACTATACAACTCTTAGAGGAAAACTTAGGCAGAACACTCTATGACATAAATCACGGCAAGATCCTTTTGACCCGCCTCCGAGAGTAATGGAAATAAAAACAAAAATAAACAAATGGGACCTAGTGAAACTTCAAAGCTTTTGCACAGCAAAGGAAACCATAAACAAGACGAAAAGACAACGCTCAGAATGGGAGAAAATATTTTCAAATGAAGCAACTGACAAAGGATTAATCTCCAAAATATACAGACAGCTCATGCAGCTCAATATCAAAAAAGACAAAACAACCCAGTCCAAAAATGGACAGAAGACCTAAGTAGACATTTTTCCAAAGCAGATATACAGATTGCCAACAAACACATGAAAGGATGCTCAACATCATTAAACATTAGAGAGATGCAAATCAAAACTACAATGAGGTATCACCTCACACCAGTCAGAACGGCCATCATCAAAAAATCTACAGACAAGAAATGCTGGAGAGGGTGTGGAGAAAAGGGAACCCCCTTAAGAGCACTGTTTGTGGGAATGTAAATTGATACAGCCACTATGGAGGTTCCTCAAAAAACTAAAAATAGAACTACCATATGACCCAGCAGTCCCACTACTGGGCATATACCCTGAGCAAATCATAATTCAAAGAGTCATTTACCACAATGTTCACTGCAGCACTATTTACAATAGCCAGGACATGGAAGCAACCTAAGTGTCCATCGACAGATGAATGGATAAAGAAGATGTGGCACATATATACAATGGAATATTATACAGCCATAAAAGGAAACGAAATTGAGTTATTTGTAGTGAGGTGGATGGACCTAGAGTCTGTCATACAGAGTGAAGTAAGTCAGAAAGAGAAAAACAAATACCATATGCTAACACATATATATGGAATCTAAAAAATAATAATAATAATAATGGTTTAGAACAACATAGGGGCAGGACAGGAATAAAGACACAGACGTAGAGAATGGACTTGAGGACACGGGGAGGGGCACGGGTAATCTGGGACGAAGTGAGAGAGTGGCATGGACATATATACACTACCAAACGTAAAATAGACAGCTAGTGGGAAGCAGCCGCATAGCACAGGGAGATCAGCTCGGTGCTTTGTGACCACCTAGAGGGGTGGGAGAGGGAGGGTGGGAGGGAGAGAGACGCGCAAGAAGGAAGATATGGGAACATATGTATATGTATAACTGATTCACTTTGTTATACAGCAGAAACTAACACACCATTGTAAAGCAATTATATTCCAATGAAGATGTTAAAAAATAAATAACTAAATAAATAAAATACAGGGAAAAGAAAAAAATAGTTTAGAACAGTGAGCCCCTCTTCTCAGTTAGGGATTGGTGGGAAAATCTCCCTCAGCCCAAGTCTAAGTTTCCAGAAGCCAGCCAAGGGCCAACCTTTTAAGCAGGAATTTCTAACGACAGGTTTGCTATGATAACTCCTCTGCACATGTAACCATGGCTATTTCCAGATGGTAGACTTTGGAGTAAAGGTTAAGTTTTAGTCTCCTGTGCAGTTTGTTACATAAATGTTTCAATGGGCATATATAATTTCTATAAAAAATAAAGACATTATACTGTTTAAAAAAACAACCCAAACTGCCAGCTGCATCTTTCAAGGAAGGCATCTAAATACTAAATATGCATGAAATAGGAAAAAGCATTCTCAGGTCAAATGTTTCTAATTTATGCTTGGAAATGAAATTATAATTTTCTTGGAAACTCAGTTACACATTCTAATTTATTAAATGTGATTACAGTTAATTTGGTTCCCAGGCAAACTGCAGACCTTGGCTATGAATACTGTAAAATTAGGAGAAAATCAGAAACATGTATTTGAAAATAGTCACTTCCCTATGAGTACATGTCCCTTTTGCTAAATTAGGGTCATCTTTACATATGTTTATCTCGGCTTCCTCTTCCTTGGCTTTTCTATTTATTTTGAAGGCAAATGTGACACACTGTATGAGGTTATCAACGGTCAAATTCTCCACTGGGAGCGTCACTCCAGAATCATGCTGGAAGATCTCTGGAAGATCGCCAGGCACAAAAATAATTCCAAAACTTCAAAATTTTCTAGAGAATCAGGGACAGTTAGGACACTTGATAGACCACCATTTTCTTCTCTCCCCTTCGTCCTGCATTTTGCTACTAGGAGCTACCAGGCATGTCTATGAATAATTAGCCCCGCGAAGCCTTTTATATACTGACTCAGAAGCCAAACTGGCCTTCTAGGTACTAGGAAGCTACTGATGAACAGAAGAAAAGCATGACAGTTATGCCGCACTATGCTTACAGTTTATGTCTCTACTAACAAACAGGTGACATCATTAAGCAGTTTCATTTGTATTCAAATAGAGGCAGATGCAGGAGGTAACGCAGGTACACACACGTGAGGTCAAAAGAGGATAAGACAAGGAGAAAGCTTTTAAGATAGGCTGTCAACACTTAGCATGAGTTAACTGGGTAAGCGTGGTGTGGAAGGGCAGAGGGCTATTCTAGAAGGAAAGAATGACAAATAGGAGGGCAGAAGCAAATACAGGGTACTCCATTTACAGCACGGCAAATACATCAGTAAGGCAGGAGCTGCATGCTGTGGTGACAACATCAGTGCTGCAAGTCTTGGTTTCTCCAAATGTAAAAGGGGAATAACGATAATACTTACTGTGTACTATTACCCTAAGCACTGAAATATATTCAACACTTGGCACAGGTTCGGCCACATAATCGTGCTGAAATTAGTGCTATAGCCCCGAAAAGAAGTGTTACAGTTTTCAAACATCATTCGAGAAATTCTACAAAAACCAAAACCAAAAAACAATGAGAGGGCTTCCCTGGTGGCGCAGTGGTTGAGAGTCCGGCTGCCGATGCAGGGGACGCGGGTTCGTGCCCCGGTCCGGGAGGATCCCACGTGCCGCGGGGCGGCTGGGCCCATGAGCCATGGCCGCTGGGCCTGCGCGTCCGGAGGCTGTGCTCCGCAACGGGAGAGGCCGCAACAGTGAGAGGCCCGCGTACCGCA
>NW_006775372.1:2921390-2938363 GCF_000442215.2 Lipotes vexillifer
AAAAAAAAAAAAAAAAAAAAAAAAAAACAATGAGAAACACAAGAGATTAATTACAGATTACCTAAAATACTCATATGAAAAATTTCTTTTGAGGAGGAATAAATTGTCAAGTTGTTAAATGTACATATTTACTCTGATTTGTAGTTTTAAGTTTCTAACATGTTTCCATCTCAGAGAATTTCGCAAATCCTGTCCCATCCAAGTTACAAGCAAAATCATACTTCAGAAAAGAGATACACTTTCACAGTCTAAGAAATTATAAAAGGTCTGTACCCCCAATTCCAATGTCATCGGCGGGGGGGAGGGGGCATTCCCTGCACAAACACCAAGCAATTCTAAGACCCTCGCTGGATGTTTACACAACTCAACTCAATCGTGACACTATCTTCCTGGAGACGGCATCAGACCCCACAGGTCACGGGCTCAGTCCTACAGGACGACATCCCCTACTGCCTATGCACAGGCCAGTTCCAAGTGCAGGCTGTCGCCTGTGCTTCTGACCAAAGGGCTACAGATTGGAGGTTCCGACAAGTCCCACTCAGGTTCAATTAGTTTGCTAGAGTGCCTCAGAGAAATCAGAGAAACATTTTACCTACTGTATTACCAGTTTCTTACAAAAGGATGTAAGGCGGGAACGGCCAAATGGAAGCCGTGCATAGGGCACGGTATGGGGAAAGGACACAAGATACTCTTCCCAAATCTCCACGTGTTCACCAACCAGGAAGCTCTCTGAACCCGGTCCTCTGGGGGTTTGATGGAGGCCTCATTACTCGGGCCTGACTGATCAGCTCATGAGCCGCTGAGGACTGAAGTCAATCTCCAGCTCTTCCCGGCTTCCCTTAAGTCAGTGGGTGGGAGGAAAGTTCCAACCCCTAACTACAGGGTTGCTCCACTGGCAACCAGCCCCCTGTGAGCAGGTGCTTTGCCAAGGTCACCTCATTAAAGTAACAAAAGACACCTTGTGAGAGCTCTCACCACTTAGGACATTCCCGAGGACCTCTGTGCCAAGAAGGGGGTTGAAGACCAAATGCATATTTCTTCTTATAAATCGCAGGATCCCAGAAATCTTCCTTGAAATTTCTCTCCCTTTGTTTATACACTACTATATGGATAGCATACTTTTAGACTGATGGTACCATCGCAAAGTGAACTAGAAATTAATGTGAACAGAATGTTATTTCCTCATTATAATGTGCAAGGGAAATTACAAATACCATAGGTTAGCAAAAGGGTTCTCAGCAGAAGTGACTTTTGCCCCACAGAGAGTATGATAAAGGCAAGGCCTGGAGACATTTTTTGGTCCTTACAACCGGGAGGGGAGCGCTCCTGGCATCTAGTGAGTGGGAAGAACCCAGGGATGCTGCTACAGATCCCACAGTGCACAGGACAGCCTCATGGCAATGAAGAATTTAACCAAAAATGTCAAAAGAGTGTCAGAGTCCAAAGACTCTGGATTAGAGCAATATATTGATTAATTAGCCAGAAAAGCACAAATGTGAAAGGGAGATAAGCTTCCATCACTCTCTGGAGAAGTCCAGAATCCTCTGTAGGAGACAGACATCGAAACAACAAAACCACGATGTCGTAAGCACTGTCACAGACATGTACAAATCCCGCGAGAACAACTGGTAGCGCATATTCAAAACACGTCTCGACAGTGTCCAGCAGTGTGTCATACGACAGGGACAAAGAGAAGGCAGTCACGGCTCTGCTGCCACTCTGCCTGCCTTTCAGGAGCACTAAAACGTAAATAACCGTATCAGTTAATAAACACAGGAGAGACACGAGCTCATGTGAAGTTGTCAGAGAAGGCGCTCAGAAGATGTGACAGCTGTCTTAAATTAAGAAAGGCAGGAGTGGAGAGGACCGTTTGAATGTCAGTGTCTTTTCAGCCATAAAGAACCAAGTGTGCAAAACCAGAGTAGTCAGAGCACAGTCTGGACAGCTTCAATTCATTTGGTTTATTTGGCAAAAACCCTCTACATATGCCTGTTGAGGAATGTGGGAACTGACCTTCTGGAAACAACCATAAAACTGGACAGAATATATGTAACAGCAGACAATGGCCAACAGCTAGCACAGGGCTGTACGCCCTGACAGAGCACACAAATGAGGTGAGCCCAGAGATGGCCGATAATGCACGGCTGGGGGTAGGTTCAAGTCCACAGTGCAAGGAGGGGTGACCCAAAGGTCGTCCTGCAGCTTTTCTGAGTCGAGGAGAAAGAGATCAAAGTTTGAGGAGGCTGAAACGAGTAGGTCTTGTGGACAGAAAATCAGGAAGGATGGAACTAGGCAAAGAGAAACCCAGAGAGCTGTGAGGGACCCCTCAAGTTTTGGGCTGCATACTGCTTTCTTTTAACATTCTTTTTTTTTTTTTTTTATCTTCTTTTCCATGATGGTTTATCCCAGGACACTGAACAGAGTTCCCTGTGCTCTACAGTAGGACCTTGTTTTTTACCCATCCTACATGTAAAAGCTCACATCTGCTAACCCCAAACTCCCACTCTACCCCTCTCCCAACCCCCTCCCCCTTGGCAACCACAAGTCTGTTCTCTATGTCCATTAAGTCTGTTTCTTGAACATGCATGAGGTGAAAGCACACGAGACCGGGGAAGGAACAGACAGAAAGCACTAGAGCAAAGCAATTCCTGGAGTTCTAAGGAGGCTACTAACTCACATTCTAACCTCAGAGCAGAAAGGATACATAATACACAGGGCATCCGATAGAGTCCTCAGAAAAATATCACTATAGTAATGGGGACAAATTAGCCCTAGACTAAAGGCTGCTCTGAATCTGCCCTAAGAAAGTTTAAAAGCAAGTCTCTACAAAAGCAAACTGATCTCAAGTAACTACATGCCAGAACAATCGAATGCTTTTTACAAAATACAGCAAAATTCAGAACACAAAAATCTGACATCCAATCAAAAATCATCAGGCATGGGCTTCCCTGGTGGCGCAGTGGTTGAGAGTCCGCCTGCCGATGCAGGGGACACGGGTTCGTGCCCCGGTCCGGGAAGATCCCACATGCCGCGGAGCGGCTGGGCCCGTGAGCCATGGCCGCTGAGCCTGCGTGTCCGGAGCCTGTGCTCCGCAACGGGAGAGGCCACAACAGTGAGAGGCCCGCATAACGCAAGGAAAAAAAAAAAAAATCATCAGGCATGGGCTTCCCTGGTGGCGCAGTGCTTGAGAGTCCGCCTGCCGATGCAGGAGACGCGGGTTCGTGCCCCGTTTCGGGAAGATCCCACATGCCGCGGAGCGGCTGGGCCCGTGAGCCATGGCCGCTGAGCCTGCGTGTCCGGAGCCTGTGCTCCGCAACGGGAGAGGCCACAACAGTGAGAGGCCCGCATAACGCAAGGAAAAAAAAAAAAAATCATCAGGCATGGGCTTCCCTGGTGGCGCAGTGCTTGAGAGTCCGCCTGCCGATGCAGGAGACGCGGGTTCGTGCCCCGTTTCGGGAAGATCCCACATGCCGCGGAGCGGCTGGGCCCGTGAGCCATGGCCGCTGAGCCTGCGTGTCCGGAGCCTGTGCTCCGCAACGGGAGAGGCCACAACAGTGAGAGGCCCGCATAACGCAAGGAAAAAAAAAAAAAATCATCAGGCATGGGCTTCCCTGGTGGCGCAGTGCTTGAGAGTCCGCCTGCCGATGCAGGAGACGCGGGTTCGTGCCCCGTTTCGGGAAGATCCCACATGCCGCGGAGCGGCTGGGCCCGTGAGCCATGGCCGCTGAGCCTGCGTGTCCGGAGCCTGTGCTCCGCAACGGGAGAGGCCACAACAGTGAGAGGCCCGCATAACGCAAGGAAAAAAAAAAAAAATCATCAGGCATGGGCTTCCCTGGTGGCGCAGTGCTTGAGAGTCCGCCTGCCGATGCAGGAGACGCGGGTTCGTGCCCCGTTTCGGGAAGATCCCACATGCCGCGGAGCGGCTGGGCCCGTGAGCCATGGCCGCTGAGCCTGCGTGTCCGGAGCCTGTGCTCCGCAACGGGAGAGGCCACAACAGTGAGAGGCCCGCATAACGCAAGGAAAAAAAAAAAAAATCATCAGGCATGGGCTTCCCTGGTGGCGCAGTGCTTGAGAGTCCGCCTGCCGATGCAGGAGACGCGGGTTCGTGCCCCGTTTCGGGAAGATCCCACATGCCGCGGAGCGGCTGGGCCCGTGAGCCATGGCCGCTGAGCCTGCGTGTCCGGAGCCTGTGCTCCGCAACGGGAGAGGCCACAACAGTGGGAGGCCCACATACAGGAAAAAAAAAAAAAAATCATCAGGCATGCTGGACTTCCCTGGTGGCTCAGTGGTTAAGAATCCACCTGCCAAGGCAGGCGACACTGATTCGATCCCTGGTCCAGGAAGAGCCCACATGCCGCGGAGCAACTAAGCCCATGCACCACAACCACTGAAACCGCATGGCACAATTACTGAAGCCCACGTGCCTAGAGCCCGTGGTCCACAATAAGAGAAGTCACGGCAATGAGAAGCCCGCGCACAGCAACGAAGAGTAGCCCCTGCTCGCTGCAACTAGAGAAAGCTTGTGCGCAGCAATGAAGACCCAATGCAGCCAAAAATTAATTATTTAAAAAGAAAGTACTTAAAAAAAAAATCATCAGGCATGCAAAGAAGCAGGAAACCATGACACACAACCAAAAGGGAAATAGAGAATCTAAAGAAACAGAGCCAGAAACAACACAGGTGATGTAATTAGCAGGAAAGGACATTTATCGATAAAAGGTTATTATAAATATGCTCTATATGCCCAGGAATATAGAAGAAAACACGGACACAGAGAGGAGAGGCACAGAAGATGCAGGAAAGACCTTCATGGAACTTCCAGAAGTAAAGATGAAGAGACAAAAACATGCCAGAGAGGATTAAAAAGTGTCAGACACTGCAGAAGAAAAGATCACTTGTTGGGAACTTGAAGACACAATGATAAAAACCATCAAAATGGAGCAGACATTGGGGGAAAAAATGAGCAAAATAACATGATCAGAGACTGACTGACCCAGGAGACCAGATAAAGTCTGTCATGTATATTTAGGGTCCAGAAGACAGGACACAGAGGATGGGGCAGAAAAAAATTGGCCCATGTGTTTAAAATTTGATTAAAATTATAAGCCCACAATCAGAAGAAACTTAGTGACCCCCAACAGAAGACACATAAAGGCCACCCCATCAAGGTATCCATAATCATATTAAAACTAGACATAGAAAGAAACACTTAAAAGCAGACAGAGGGCTTCCCTGGTGGCGCAGTGCTTGAGAGTCCGCCTGCCGACGCAGGAGACGCGGGTTCGTGCCCCGTTTCGGGAAGATCCCACATGCCGCAGAGCGGCTGGGCCCGTGAGCCATGGCCACTGAGCCTGCGCGTCCGGAGCCTGTGCTCCGCAAATGGGAGAGGCCACAACAGTGAGAGGCCCGCATAACGCAAGGAAAAAAAAAAAAAAAAAAAAAAGCAGACAGAGATATAAAAAGATTCTTTATAAACAGTTGAAAAAAAAAGAACGTCGGAGATTTTTCAGAAAATATACAAAAGAAAATGAAAAGATTTTTAAACAACTAATTTTTTAAAACTTGCTAACTGGAAATTCTGTACCCAGTGAAATACCTTTCGTTTGGGGACAGAGACAAACTGACAATCATAATTCTGCGTTGTTTTTTTTTTTGTTTTTTGTGGGGTTTTTTTTTGCGGTACGCGGGCCTCTCACTGTTGTGGCCTCTCCCGTTGCGGAGCACAGGCTCCGGACGCGCAGGCTCAGCAGCCATAGCTCACGTTCCCCAGCCGCTCCGCGGCACGTGGAATCTTCCCGGACCGGGACACGAACCCGTGTCCCCTGCATCGGCAGGCGGACTCTCAACCATTGCGCCACCCAGGGAAGCCCTAATTCTGCGTTTTGAATGATAAAAGTGTGAGGGATTGATTTCTTTATTTACGTATGTATGTATGTATGGCTGCATCGGGTCTTTGTTGCTGTGCGTAGGCTTTCTCTAGTTGCAGCGAGCGGGGGCTACTCTCCGTTGCGGTGCGTGGGCTTCTCACTGCCGTGGCTTCTCTTGTTGTGCAGCACGGGCTCTCGGCACGTGGACTCAGTAGTTGTGGCTCGTGGGCTTAGTTGCTCCACGGCATGTGGGATCTTCCTAAGCACGCACCACCAGGGAAGCCCTTCCACTTTCAAAAACCGTTTGCATCTGTTTATTTTCAATCATTATCAGCCATTGCACATTTTCTCTCTACAGAATACCACAGAAGAAATCACAAGATTTCATCAGTAGGCACCTCAAAGTGAGAGCTTATAGGGAACCCCACTATCAAAGAAGGGGCATCCACACACTTACTAGTCCTTCACCAGCAGCATCTGAACTGCTGGAGAAACGGAGACTCTCGTGCCGAGAGCCCATGCCTGCTAAGACACAATCTGCACTTTAGCAAGACTCCAGGTGATGTGTGTGAAGGACCAAGCCTGGGAAGCGCTGCTCTGGCCCCGGGGAGCTGCAGCTGGCATCTGCAGAAGCTGAGTCTCTCCATCTCTGCACTGAAACTTGATTCAAGCCTAGTTTCTGACTCCAGAAATCTGGGCTTTTCCCCCGACGAATCTCCCACTTCACACTCCCGATGACAGTCATTTCCCCTCGGCTTATAAATGTATTCAAAGTCTTCGCAAGGTAAAAACACAAAAACCATTTCCCCAAAATCAAAGCCCCTGACCCAGCCACTTGTCTCTCCTTTCCCACGCAGGTGGTCTTAGGAAGGAACTTCAGCTTGTGGACAGAGTCGTGTGCATCTGTTGTACATTTCCTCCTGTACATTTACTGTTGGAGTGGGACCTTTTAAGGCTGTCCTCTATTGACCTGTCATAGAATTCCAAAGTGGCGACCTGGCCCTCCGCCATCATAATAAAAAGAGCTACTACTTATCCAATGTCTGTTATGTTCAGACGCTGTTTAAGTGCTTTACATACATCTTTGATTTTTTACTTAAATTAGATGCTTTTGTAATTTCTATGATATTCCCCTAACTCCTTGTATAGCTACCTGGCTAGTCCCTCTTTTGAGACAGGATAGGTCTTTAAATCATTCAAAAGAGCCTCCAGTCTCAGCCTCTTATAAATTTTCAAAACTCATCAATTCTCCTCAAAAGAGTCTCATGGTATACTCCCCAGCAACACAGAAACATTCAATGAAAATTGAGCCTCACTGTTTAAAAAAATGAAAAGAAAGAAAAGGCTGCATTCCACGGAGAACACGTTCCAGCCAGTGAGTAATTTACTGAACGACCATAAACCGTCATTCAATATTCTTGATATCCTCATTTTCCAGGACTGTGAAATTTGATCTAATAAGGACAGCTTCCTTTATAAGATGACGGGAAAGGAGATCTCATAACGATTATAAAAATCTTCAGCCTTCCTTGAAACGTTTCGATTCCATTACTCCCACCCTCACTAAAGTGGAAAAGAAAACTTCGACCAAATCTGCACCTTGACCAAGGATCACAATCCAGACTGTATCATTAATACTTTTCTTTACTCTAAAAATATAAAAGGTAAATGTTTATCATTTGTGAAAAATAAAAGCTTATTCATTACAGTGATAAAAGCTAACGCTTTGGGGGAAATGTGCTGCGTGCTGGTCACCCCAGGCTCCAGCACTCTCAGCTAGCCACCCCATTTCACGGAGAAAAGTGAAGCGTTGAGAAGGACACTTCCACAAATCCCCTTTCACACCCGCCTATACCCCGGAAGCTGGCCCGTGTGCTCTCATTCGCTACCTCGTCCCGTGACAAGGAGGCACGGTCCTTTACTCCCACGTCAAACCTTCCTCACACGGTGCAGGGGACGCCACTGGCGCTTCAGGTCACGTGCTTCTGCAGCTCTCCCCTCTCCTCTAGCATCAAACACCCTCTCTCTTCAGGACAGTTCCCATCCGCTCAGACTACGGGATGATTCCTTCACCCCAAACACGATGTAATGTGGGGTTACCCTGCTCAGCCCTTCACCCACAACCTTCCACAGCAATCCGTTCTCTCTGAAATGTTCTTATACCCCCTCCTCTCTCCGTCTCTCCCTGCCACTCCACTGGAACACATCAATCAGGCTTTCTGTGCAGCCACCCGCTAGCTCTGCTCTTGTTAAGGTCGACCATGACCTGTGCATCACGGTCTCCAGTGACCAGTTTTCAGACCTCCACAGTCCTGCAGATGCAACTGACCACCTCTTCCTTCTTGAAAAGCTGTTGCCCTCGCGTGGACCTCCTCCCATCTTATCAGCCCCCCCTTAGTCCACCAGCAGGACTGATTTAGGACATAAGCCATGAAGCTCTTGTCATTCTACCCCTTCATGCAGCTTCACGACTTTAAATACCATCTATCAACCATGACATTTGTATGTCCAGCCCGATCTCTCAACTCCAGACTCATGTACCTATGTGCCCATGACACATCTCGAGTGGAGGTCTAATTTACGTCTCAGACGCAGCATGCTCAACACCAAGCCTCTGGCCATCCTTTCTCCCCCACCACCGCGCACAAAACCTGTGCCTCTCACATACCCCACACGTCAGTATCTGCTCAAGGTCATGCCAGCTCCCGCCCCCAGCTGTTCATGACAAAGACCCCGCCATTACCATCAACCCTTCATTCCCCCGATTCGTCCCACGCAACGTGTCATCTGATTCTGTCAGCTCTACCTTCAGAATATGTGCTGCCCACTTCTGCCCACCTCCACCACTGCCACCCTGGACTAACACACCAACATCTCTCTTCTGCTCAAGCCCTCATACTGTACAAGTAAAAAGAACCTGTGCTTCATACCCACCAGTCATACACCTCAAGAGCCATCCCGGTGCTGCCCCCCCCGCCCTGCAAATATGAACAATTCCCCTAAAGGAGGACTCAGGAGCCGTACTATAATATAACTTTCTCAGGGAAAATATTCCAACAGAGCAAACCTTTTTAATAAAAATTGAGTCCCTTTTGTATACTGGACCTTAATTTAATGGACTCCGAATGATTCACTAATTGACTTTTCAAAAGACTAGAGGTGACTGTATCATGAATCCCACGGCGGGCACCCAAAGCCAGCTTTATTTTATTACGTTCTGGTATATCCCCAACCCCCAGGAAAGAAAAGACATGCCTACGTTCAAAAAACAGCACCAAGGTCCGTCTCCACTTGTCCCTTCACAAGGATACTGTAATCAGGTCAGCTGTTGTTCCGGTACACTAAAGCAAAAGACTGCTAACTTGTATTAAATTCCACGTGCTCGTCCTTCCTCCGGCATGCAAACATCTGGGGCAGATTACATCCTTTTCCTGTTTAGCTCTCATCAGCTTCTTTCAGTACCTTTAACTCTTGTAGAGACATTCCCAGACAGGTGATGGCTCTGCCTGAGTTCCTGAAGTGATGCGTTTACTCAATACCCGAGATTTGAAGACATAACACTGGGTTGTGGAGCAGCGGAGGCAGGACAAGTTTTGACAGCAAGAAGAGCAGTGTGATACATCTGACACCTTAGTTTCAAGGTGTCTTTCCAGTCACGTTGGAACATCCCACGGCCAAAGAGACCCTGTAGTAAGTAGTAAGGAGCCGTGTTCTTCCTTCAATTCCTTGAAGTACCTTTAACTAACTATGATTCTGCATCATCAAAGCTTCCTTCTCATTTGAGAGTAAGCCTGTTCACACACAAATGGTTGGACCAACAATTTTACATAAGAGATAGGCTCATTCATGGAGCAGGGGTAGACAGAGGTGTCTGGGATGGAGGACAGTGGGAAAGAAACGTTAACTAGAAGGCACACCCGCTCGATTTTAGATCTTACTCCTCTGCCTCTGAACCACGTCATCTTGGGCCGATAAAACATTTTCTCCTTGTGTGCTGGTTTCACTGCCCTTGAAGTTCGCCTAGTAAAATTCAGACCTAACTTCTAAGAATTGCTAAGAAATCAAATGGAGTAATATGGGAAAGTATTTTGAAAATCAAAAAGCACAAAGAAATGAATCAATAATGCCATCTGTGGCAGAGTGAAAACCTCTGTTTTATTCCTAATTTCATCCTGACCAGGACTGGATCGATGAGAATCCAGGCTGATCGAATGACAAGCTCAGTATCAACAATGGATGCTTCCCTCACTGACTGACCCCTGACGCAGGTGAGGTCTCAGCTTTCCATGACCCTTAGTGCACATTTCATACGGCCAAGGTTGACATCTCAGCTGACATCCTACTAGGGTGGGGATATTATGAAGTCAAACACATCAGAATTAAAGATGGGAGGTGTTTCATCAGCAAGAAGGCCATTCATAAACGACGATGTATCAGGAGTCATCAAAACTAAGAGAACAGGGGCCTTCTCTGATGGCACAGTGGTTAAGAATCCGCCTGCCAGCGCAGGGGACACAGGTTCGAGCCCTGGTCCGGGAAGATTCCACCTACCGTGGAGCAACTAAGCCTGTGTGCCACAACTACTGAGCCTGCGCTCTAGAGCTTGTGAGCCACAACTACTTAGCCTACGTTCTAGAGCCTGTGAGCCACAATTACTGAAGCCCGTGCGCCTAGAGCCCGTGTCCCACAACAAGAGAAGCCACCGCAATGAGAAGCCCGCGCACCGCAACAAACAGTAGCCCCCGCTCGCCGCAACTAGAGAAAGCCCGCGCACAGCAACGAAGACCCAACAAAGACAAAAATAAATAAATAAATAAATTTATCTTTTAAAAAAAGAACGAAACTAAGACAACAACAGCTGTAACACACGTGACTATTTTATATACCGCTAACAAGGAAAAAGGACACGTTCATTTATAATTCAAGATTACATCGGTTGTAAGAAAAATACATTTAAACATGGGAAAACATGCATTTTATGACTAGTACGAAAAACTGTAATAGTTTATCATGTTTCTTAAGGTTTTATAAAAGTAAGAGGAAGGGGCTAATGGTTAGTTAATAAACTAAAGCAATGAAGCCCAATCTATCTATGTCTCTGTCATGGAAAATAACACGTTTCATAAAAGGATACATGAGAAATCATCCCTTATGAATCAGAGAAATCATCCCTTATGATTCAGATCTAGGCTTGAGAGACATCCATAGCCTTGGGCTGTCATTTATACCAAACATTAAAAGGTGAACAGAGTGTCCTAATACTCTGTGTACCAGAACTGCCTCTTTTTTCTGTAAGCTACACCAGGATCCCAAAGGGTTCTTGAGACAAGATGTTTATCTTAATTTGCCCCCAAAGATTCATACTGGAGACATTCCCAATGAATGCTGATGGTGACTTTTGTCAGAGTTCATACGTTATCCAAAAGCAGAAAACATATTCTGGAGTGAACCCCTATGATGAGTTAATAAATGTGAAAAATTTTTTGAAAAAAAGATTCCCGTTCTAATATACTTAACTATGTCATGTAAAAAAATAACATTGTTAACTCTGCCATCAGCCTGAAAAAGTAGCACAAGTAGAACTGTATAGATAGTCATATGAGAAGTTAAAGAGATCAATACATGAGGAGGCCATGAATGAATTCTAGGTATGTTATTATTAACGTGCCCCTGAAAATCTTTTCCACATTTTAGTCATGAAGCAGAACTTCATGACTAAAATTACCAAGAAAATACCTTATGTTTAGAAATTGGTGCTGGTAATACAGACTAAGAAATCATGACAATCTGAATGGTTAGGTAGGTTGTGTGATATCATTATGACTGTGGTTCTTCTTAGAGCAGGAGTTGGAACACGCTTTCTGGAAAGGGCCAGACTTCCTGTAAAGTTTCCACTTTGTGGACCATATGATATATTACCAACTACCCAACTCTGCTGTTGTAACACAAAAGCAGCCATACATGATATATTAAAAAGAAAAAACTGGTTTGGCCAAGTTCCAATAAAACTTTACTTACAAAAACAAGAGGCAGACCAGGTTTGCTCTGTGGGGTGTGGTTTGCAAGCTCATGCCTTAGAAGATAAAGCTCAGACCATCTTGCAAATATACACATTGGGCCAAATATATCTAACAGTCTAGTTGTTTCTGTTGGATCAGAATAAAACCTGGAGTGCTTCTGGGTCTGAACTCTTACAAAGGGAAAGCTTAGGTTCCGGACAATATGGAACTTGTATGCATTCTTAATACATAATGTGATAACCAGGGGCATGGACGGGTCTGTCTCAATGAATGACTAGCCTTAAAAATACTGAAACAGGGATGAGTCTCTTCAGGATTCAGTCTTTTAAGCATAATAGTCAGACATTTAGGGCAAAATAAAACAGAAGCAAAAAACCGCAGAGAGAGATAAGAACAATCCAAGTGGCTAAAATTGAACATTAAGGCTCTGAGTTATTGGACCAATGGGCTGAGGTCTCTCCACAAAGTCCCTCACATTAACTGGCCTCTGTTTTCCCCACCTTTCAAGTTTCAATTAACCTTTCTGCCACGGCAGATCACAATTTGTAAACACGAGTCCCATTTTAATAAACCGATGTGATTCAGAAGTCCTCACAGTTATTTCAGACAGAACGGCAATTACAGAAGCCCACTATCACATCTGGAATTTCAGGGAGAAAGGTTTCAATTATATCTCCCTTCTCAGGGATCAGATGTAAAACTAACAACACAGAGTCAGTGATATTAAGGGATAATGTGTTTACCAAGCGAACAGCAGGGCACATCTTGCTCCTCTAGATTCTACAGCAGCATATATATGTACAGTTTGTGTACAGAATACAAAATAAAGTAGGAGTGCACTTTATAAAATGTAGGAGACATTCTAAGGGATGGCCTTACTGCCCTTGTCTTTGCACAGATTCATCAGTTTTGTTTATTGCTTGTTTGTTTCCATTTCTGATCAATCTTCTCTGTTCTATGTCTCAAGGGACCTGAATCCCTCCACAGCCTAAAATGGGCCCCACAGAGTCATGACCTGCGCTGGTGCAATCACCTCCGTGTGTGTGTGTGGGGGGGGGTTATGTGTGTGTGGTGTGCATGTGTGTGTGTGGTGTGTGTGTGTGGTATGTGTGTGTGTGGTGTGTGTGTGGGGGGGGTATGTGTGTGTGAGGTATGTGTGTGTGTGTGGTGTGTGTGTGTGGTATGTGTGTGTGGTGTGTGGTGTGTGTGTGTGTGTGGTGTGTGTGTGTGGTGTGTGTGTGGGGGTATGTGTGTGGGGGGGTATGTGTGCGTGTGGTGTGTGTGTGTGGTGTGTGTGGGGTGTGTGTGTGTGTGGTTTGTGTGTGTGTGAGGTATGTGTGTGGTGTGTGTGTGTGGTATGTGTGTGTGGTGTGTGTGTGGTGTGTGTGTGGTGTGTGTGGTGTGTGTGTGGTATGTGTGTGTGTGTCTGTGTGTCTGTGTGTGTGGTATGTGTGTGTGTGTGGTATGTGTGTGTGTGTGGTGTGTGTGTGTGGTATGTGTGTGTGTGGTGTGTGTGTCTGGTGTGTGTATGTGTGGTGTGTGTGGTATATGTGTGTGTGTGTGTGTGTGTGTGTGTGTGTGTGTGTGTGTGTGCTTCTAACCAATAGAATATGGCCACGGTGAAGAACTATCACCCCTGAGATTATGTGGTGTTATATAAAATTCCATCTCAGCAGACTGGAAATCAGGATTCTGGCCTTAAAGAAGTATATAGCTGTTTTGTGACCTGCCAATGAAAGGGGCCACGCGGGGAGGGACCACAGGCAACTTCTAGGAGCTAAGAGTGCACTCTAGCCAAAAGTCATCAAGGAAACAGGAACGCAGTCCTACAACTGCAAGGAAATGAATTCTGCCGACAACTGCAATGAGCTTAGAAGCAGATTCTCCTACAGTCGAGCCCCCAGATGAGAATGCAGCCCAGCCAACACCTTGATTACAGACTTGACAGACCCTGGGCAGAGAATGCAGTTAAGCTGTGCCCAAACTCCTGACCCAAAGAAACTGTGTGCTGTGTTCAGCCACTAAGTTTGGGGGTAATTTTTTTATGCAGGAAGAGGTAAGTAATATAAAGAAACATTCATGTGAATGGCAGGTAAGCATGTTTCCTGGGAAAGTTTGGATTGGATCCCTAAAGAAGCCTGAAGAGATTCTGGAAAACCTGAAGTATAATATGTCAGCTCCCTTGAGGGAGGGCAGAAGCCATGATTTATGCTCCTCTGCGTCATCTCCAACGTCCAGAAAAGGACAAGATACAAAAAGACATAGGAGAGCTCTTCTATCGATTTGACACTAAATCATTAGCTTAGCTGTGTGTGTCAGTAGCAGAGCAAGTGGCTATGTAACTTCAAATATCTGCCAGTCCTATGTATTATCGGAAGCATTTTAAAGTTCACTACTACAAAATGCTTCCAAAGACTTCACTTATGGTAAAATCCTCAGCCCCCAGGTACTTCTGGCAACAGATGTCATTATGTAAGAGTTTGCAAATCACCCATCTTCCAGCCAGTCACAAACTGCTGAGTAGAAACTTTTGGAGCAAAATAAAAACTGAGATTAGGAAGATCACGTATTGATTACGTTAGCAGCTGAGAAACACTTCCATTCTAGTTTTCCAAAACAACACTAAACACTTTTCTAAAATAACCCTGTAACACAGTGAGCCCCTGTAACCGTCCAAGGGGAATCCAGCCACAGCAGCTCATGGACATGGGGAGAGGGGTCAGAGATGGAGCTGAGAGGCAGTCTTGCCACCTGCAGTGGGTGAGCCATGTGACTTGATAATTTCCAGCTTCCCAGGCCTCCAAGCTTCCACACACAGCTCTGTGGACTTACAGTGTGCCCTGCTTATCTCCGTGGTTATCAGGAAGGTGAGACAGTATCAGGACTGAGGCTTTATTTCACTCACCTTAAAACTGACGGAGCTCAGGCTTCCTTGGTGGCTCAGTGGTTAAGAATCTGCCTGCCAATGCAGGGGACACAGGTTCGAGCCCTGGTCCGGGAGGATCCCACGTGCTGTGGAGCAACTAAGCCCGTGCGCCACAACTACTGAGCCCACGAGCCACAACTACTGAGCCCATGCGCCACAACTACTGAAGCCCACGCACCCAGAGCCCGTGCTCCACCACAAGAGGAGTCACGGCAGTGAGAAGCCCGCTCGCCGCAACTAGAGAAAGCCCGCTCACCGCAACTAGAGAAAGCTCGCGCGCAGCAATGAAGACCCAACACGGCCAAAAATAAATAAATTAATTAAAAACAAACAAACAAACAACTGATGGCGCTGTTATGACCCCAGGTCCACAGGCATGTTTGCAGAACGGAATCTGTGTGCCCTCCAAGGTGAAACGCAGGCAACAGGACCACCTTGGCAGCTCCCGCACGGGGGCGGAACCAGACCACTGTGTCTGTTTGGAGAAGCTCGGAAGTGCCCTATCAGCGCCCCATTCCACTCAAAAAAGCCTTGCAGCGTCGTTTCCCTCTGATGCCGCACGGGCATGTCTTCTGGCGTTCCCTCGCCACCAACCTCCACGGTGTTGCTTTGGTCCCCAGAGTGGACTCTTCCAACTCTTGTGCTCACGGCCCTTGTGGGCTTTCCGACCGCTCTTACTCTGAGCGGCCACCGTGCCGTCAGCCTGGCTGCTTCACAGCAGGTCCCTGGGTCCCTGGTTTGCCCTGGAAGAGACAGTGCAGCAAAGCAGCCCTTCCCTTCTTCAGCACAACTGATGATTTTAGACAGTGGTTGTCTGGGACAGCAACGCTCTATCATCTGCCTGAGAGCACGGGGAAAGTAAGGTGCCTTCCATACGGGAAACCGTGGGCAAGCCTCAGCCCAGAGTATGGGCTGCCCGGAGGGTGAACAGCCAGGTGAAAATCTCAGAGAAACCCCGCCACCAATAAAAGGGGGGCTTCCTCCAAAAGCATGAGAATCATCATGCCGAGAATCACCCACAGAAGAGCCATAATGTGAGGTGGGAGGAGGGCAGCAGCTTGAACCCTTCATTGGTGATAAAAAAAAAGTTTTACTGTGTGATTAACTAATAATGGAAGCAGTGGGTGGCTAGGTTTTAAGAAGTCTCGAGAATTTTTTTAATGTGAATTTACACACACATGCACACACACACACCTGAAGGAAAGTGAACTTCCCCAGCCACAGAACATGACGCCCTCCCATGCCAAGGACCCACTGGCATGTGGTCAGCCTGCAACTGCGTCCCGAGTGTCCGTGGCTGTGTACGGGGCCTCTTACCTCACAGAAGCTCTGGCACTGCTGCTTCCGCAGGTCCCAGGACACCTTGCAGGGCTCCAGGCACTAGGAGAGATGAACAGTGAAAACCAATCAGTAAACACGGGAAAGAAACAAAGCCCAAAAGGAAAGAACCCGCCTGTGCACACTCCTGACTTCTCAGGGCCTACTTTTCCTAGTGACTTTAGGAAATCCAATTAATCAGCAGCTCATCTTCACTGTGTGTATCATAGGAATCCAAGCCAAGAGCATCACGACCGAGCAGGGAAAGAAAGACATACGTTTCCACACAAATCGAAAAAGGAAAGCTGCACAGTCTGGAGGCGACACGTAGGAAAAGCAGTTATATTCACTGTCAGGCACAGCAGTTTGGATATTTATTTTTATTCAGTAAAAACTATTTTCTAAAGGTTGTTGTTACAGATGAATTTTTTTCTCAACCTTAACAATAACTTGCTTTTAAATTGACAACAGAGGGCTATATTTTGAATATTCTTCTGTAAGTGACTGAATAATTGCATTAAATATATGTATATGTATATATATATGTTTACATATATCACACCCATTATTGTTAGCTTATATGTTTATCTCAGTGAATCCAGCAGCATTCACATTTATCCAGTTTAATTACTCTATTAAAATGTATTGAGTGGGCTTCCCTGGTGGCGCAGTGGTTGAGAGTCCTCCTGCCGATGCAGGGGACACTGGTTCGTGCCCCGGTCTGGGAAGATCCCACATGCCGCGGAGCGGCTGGGCCCGTGAGCCATGGCCGCTGAGCCTGCGCGTCCGGAGGCTGTGCTCCGCAACGGGAGAGGCCACAACAGTGAGAGGCCCGCGTACCGC
>NW_006775372.1:2938488-2939422 GCF_000442215.2 Lipotes vexillifer
AAAAAAAAAAAAAAAAAAAAAAAAAAAAATGCATTGGGTAAACCTGAATATGAGACTCTGCCATAAGAGCTTCAGAATACAGTTTGAATACATATATATAATTTACACATATGATTTAATAAATCAAAGATAATAGCCAGGATCCACTGTTCAGTAACAACTGTAATAATAAATATTATTGAACGAACAAAGTATATGTAAATGTAGGTTTTATATACATACTACTATATATAACATATAATTATAACACTTAAAATCTAGTACTATATATACTATCTATATAATATATTGTAATAACTAAACATAACAGCCAGGCCTCAGGATTGAAATTAAAATCTTACATTCATATGAATGGATATTTGATTCTCAAACTTATCTTTTAATGCAAATTTTAATTAGTACAAATTAATCATCTTGTAGAGTTAAATGACAGTCATCTAAATATTGGCATACCCTGCTTCCCATAAGCTCATGATTATTCTATGTATCTGACTTTCATTACTGATAAGTTTTCCAGTTGATATCAAAATTCTCAGTTAAATTTCAGACATATATAATGTAGAATTCAGAACATACACCTGTACTATATTTTCACTTTACTTTCTAGTAACCTCCCTGTTGTAAAATAAAGATACAGTTTAAAGATGAACTGGAAGACTCTATGGTGAAGTTTACTTTGCAAATGTCCATTGCTATTTTTTTCAATCAAAAATGCACATATGAGGGCTTCCCTGGTGGCGCAGTAGTTGAGAGTCCGCCTGCCCATGCGGGGGACGCGGGTTCGTGCCCCGGTCCGGGAGGATCCCACATGCCACGGAGCGGCTGGGTCCGTGAGCCCTGGCCGCTGGGGCTGCACGTCCGGAGCCTGTGCTCCGCAACGGGAGAGGTCACAGCAGAGAGAGGCCCGCGTACCGCAAAAAAAAAAAAAAAAAAA
>NW_006775372.1:2939800-2945278 GCF_000442215.2 Lipotes vexillifer
TTCCTTTCCTTTCCTTTCCTTTCCTCCCACCCTCCCTCCTTTTCCCCTCCCCTCATCTCTGTCCTTTTTTCTCTCCTTTCCAACCCCCATGGCATAGTTTTAAAAAGCAAAAGGGTACAGTAAAAAGTAAACCTCCCTTGTACCCCTGTTCACTCACATTGCCTTGCTGGAAGCAAGCACTGCCCCAGTTTTATAGATCCTTCAAAAAAAAAAAAAAAAAAATGCATATATGAAAACAAACTACTGACTGTATCAGCTGTCGGTCTGTCGCAGCACTGCTCTCAAAGTGCGATAAACGACCAGTAGCATGAGCATCACCTTGGAGCTCATGGGAAAGGCACTAGGTGTACAGAGTCTAGCAAGTTCTCCTGAAAATCTTGGTGCTTACACTAAACTTTAAAAAGAACTGCCTTATTGTGGTCAACATTTCCCAATATATATGTGTATCAAACCATCACACTGTACACTTTAAACGTACACAACGTTATATATGTCACTTATATCTCAATAAAGCTGGGGGAGAAAAAGAACTGCTGTAGAATTTGATGAAAACAGAGTCTGTAATGGCTCTTTCTTGGTTCGTGTAAGTATCATTTAAGAATCAGTCTACCGCTTGTGAGAATATTCTAGATTTTATATCCTTTAATGCTGCATATGAACAATTCATTTTTAGTTATTTTAATTAAAAAAACTTGAGCTCGTCAATGATGCTTTTCCAAGACCTATATAAGCTTGTCTCAAGCCTATTAGTGTTCACCTCTTCCAAGCATGTTCTAAAACAAATGTACAATTTTTCACCAATACAACAATTCTAAAAGAATACCATTTTTCTAATAGCAATGAAATAGTTTAAAGCTTGTCTACCTTACATATTTCATGAGCTCCCTAAAGAGTGAGTTATGTTTCCTAAAGGTACATCCAATGCCTTACCCACAGAGCGATCCTTCTTTGTTGCAAGACATAGGCTCCTAGCCAAAAAACTTTACTGGTCATTTAATAAATATGCTTAGACCTAACTCCTTCTCAAGACTACTTGAAATGAATAAATGGCACCCTTTAAAATACCTTGCAATGTTTTCATTCGAAGAAGTGGCCTACAACGGAGCACGACCGCACTGGGGATTTTTCACGGACAGAGGCTCAGCTACGTACAAGTTAAGTTATCTGTCATTTCACTTGGGAAACATCCAACAAGCATTTATTCCATATAAAAACTGTTCAGTGCAATGTGGCTAAAAGTGTCTCAGAATAATTATGTGATTCTTGCTTTCTGTCACTGCTGAAAATGTAAATTATGAAAACAAGATATTACATGCATACAGTTGCATTTTCATAACTAGAGACATGCATGAGTGCATTAAAAAAGTCAGTCCTTTGTGACGTCCATGATTCCAAATAACCATATTCCCGACAACTTGTGGAATAAATGCCTTATAAAAACTAGATATCATTTACAAAAGTGGGCATATTTCTGAAATGCTAACAACAGCAATACATAATGCACTCGTCTTCTTGTTAATCCAGAATCTCCATCTGTCAAGTCTAGCATTGGTATATACAATTCATTTCAAGTTCTATTTTAATTGCACGCTTGCCTCATTTCTAGTCACCACTAATCAGCAGCACCTAAAGATACATCTCAAAATGCTACTAATGACGGCCAACATTTTCTTTTAGTAATCCTCTGCGAAAACTACCTGACAAGAACAGCCTAGATGTAAACATTTATGTAAATCTTTGCAGGATAAATTTTCCAAAGCTCTATTTCTTTATGGTGCTACTGGCCGGGTAAAATGATTTCAACAAAAGCCAAAGAGGAAAAAAAATGACAGCCATTTCTCTCACACTTTGAACAAGAAGAAAACACTTTCTATTTCTCCAAGTAATAATAATAATAAAGTACTGCCAAAAAGAGGCAGTCGCAAAACTCACTTCTATGTGTGAAGGGAGTAGAAGAGTACCACTACAAGCAAACAACTGCAACTCTAAGGGCCGTGATCACATACTGCGGCAAACTACAAAAACAAACGAACAAACAAAAACAGGAATCAAAGTTCGTATTTTAGCAAGTGGTTTAGCCTTTCAAGTTTTAGGCTGATCAACCATTTGAAATCATTTCCTCCTAGGCTACTGCTTCAAGCCCAATGAAGGAAAACTTCACATTTCAGAGAAACTTAAAAAAAAAAAAAAAAAGGTTGAGCGAGCTAATCACATTGATCATCATTTGGAATGTAGCTATCAGTTTTTTTTTTTTTTTACTTAATCTAGAAAGATACATTCACAATATCACTTGCTCAGATGATAACTGTATATTAAATTTATACTTTTTAAATGTACAGTAATAGAGATTGGTTCAAGATGGTGGAGTAAAAGGACAAGTACTCCCTCCCTCTTGCAAGAGCACCAGAATCACAACTAACTGCTGAACAATCATCGATAGGAAGACACTGAAACTCAACAAAAAAGATAACCCCACATCCAAAGACAAAGGAGAAGCTGCAGTCAAACAGTAGGAGGGGCACAATCACGATAAAAATCAAATCCCGTAACCGCTGGGTGGGTGACTCACAAACTGAAGAATAATTATACCACAGAAGTCCACCACCGGAGTGAAGTTCTAAGCTACGTGTCAGGCTTCCCAACCTGGGGGTCAGGAAATGGGAGGAGGAATTCCCAGAGAATCAGACTTTGAAGGCTACTGGGATCTGACTGCAGGACTCTGAAAGGTCTGGGGGAAACAAAGACACCCTTGGAGGGCACACACAAAGTAGTGTGCACATCGGGACCCAGGGGAAGGAGCAGTGCCCCATAGGAGACTGAACCAGACCTACCTGCTAGTCTTGGAGTGTCTGTTGCAGAGGTAGGGGGTGGCTGTGTCTCACCGTGAGGACAAGGACACTGGCAGCAGAAGTTCTGGGAAGGACTCCTTGGCGTGAGCCCTCCCAGAGTCCGCCATTAGCCCCACCAAAGAGCCCGGATAGGCTCCAGTGTTGGGTCACCTCAGGCCAAACAACCAACAGGGAGGGGACACAGCCCCACCCATCAGCAGACAAGCAGATTAAAGTTTTGCTGAGCTCTGCCCAACAGAGCAACACCCAGCTCTACCCACCACCAGTCCCTCCCATCAGGAAACTTGCACAAGCCAATTAGATAGACTCATCCACCAGAGGGTAGACAGGAGAAGCAAGAAGAATGATAATCCTGCAGCCTGTGGAATGAAAACCACATCCACAGAAAGACAGACAAGATGAAAAGGCAGAGGGCTATGTACCAGATGAAGGAACAAGATAAAACCCCAGAAAAAGAACTACATGAAGTGGAGATAGGAAACCTTCCAGAAAAAGAATTCAGAATAATGACAGTGAAGATGATCCAGGACCTCGGGAAAAGAATGGAGGCAAAGATCGAGAAGATGCGAGAAATGTTAAAAAAAAACAAAAAAAAAAACCCTAGAAGAATTAAAGAACAAACAAACAGAGATGAACAATACAATAAATGAAATGAAAACTACACTAGAAGGAACCAATAGCAGAAGAACTGAGGCAGAAGAACGGATAAGTGACCTGGAAGACAGAATGGTGGAATTCACTGCTGCAGAACATAATAAAGAAAAAAGAATGAAAAGAAAGGAAGACAGCCGAAGAGACCTCTGGGACAACATTAAATGCACCAACATTCACATTATAGGGGTCTCAGAAGGAGAAGAGAGAAAGAAAGGAGCAGAGAAAATATTTGAAGAGATTATAGTCAAAAACTTCCCTAACATGGGAAATGAAACAGCCATCCAAGTCCAGGAAGTGCAGAGAGTCCCAGGCAGGATAAACCCAAAGAGAAACACACCGACACACACAGTAATCAAATTGACAAAAATTAAAGACAAAGAAAAATTTTAAAAGCAACAAGGGAAAAACAACAAATAACATACAAGGGAACTCCCATAAGGTTAACAGCTGATTTCTCAGCAGAAACTCTACAAGCCAGAAGAGACTGACATGATATATTTAAAGTGATGAAAGGGAAGAACCTACAACCAAGATTACGCTACCAGGCAAGGATCTCATTCACAGTCAACGGAGAAATCAAGAACTCTACAGACAAGCAAAAGCTAAGAGAATTCAGCACCACCAAACAAGCTCTGCAACAAATGCTAAAGAAAATCCTCTAAGTAGGAAACACAAGAGAAGAAAAGGACCTACAAAAACAAACCAAAAACAATTAACAAAATGGTAATAGGAAGATACATATCGATAATTACCTTAAATGTGAATGGTTTAAACGCTCCAACCAAAAGACACAGGCTCACTGAATGGATACAAAAACAAGACCCATATATATGCTGTCTACAAGAGACCCACTTCAGACCTAGGGACACATACAGACTGAAAGTGAGGGGATGGAAAAAGATATTCCACGCAAATGGAAATCAAAAGAAACCTGGAGTAGCAATACTCACATCAGATAAAATAAACTTTAAAATAAAGAATGTTACAAGAGACAAGAAAGGACACTACATAATGCTCAAGGGATGAATCCAAGAAGAAGATATAACAATTATAAATAGATATGCACCCAACATAGCAGCACCTCAATACATAAGGCAAATGCTAATAGCTATAAAAGAGGAAACTGACAGGAACACAATAATAGTGGGGGACTTTAACACCTCACTTGTTAAATGGACAGATCATACAGACAGAAAATTAATAAGGAAACACAAGCTTTAAATGACACAATAGACAAGATAGATTTAATTGAGATTTATAGGACATTCCATCCAAAAACAGCAGATTACACTTTTGTGTCACGCGAACACGGAACATTCTCCAGGATACATCACGTCTTCGGTCACTAATCAAGCCTTGGTAAATTTAAGAAAACTGAAATTGTATCAAGCATCTTTTCCAACAACAATGCTGTGAGATTAGAAATAAATTACATGGGGAAAAAACGTAAAAAACACAAACACATGGAGGCTAAACAATACATTACTAAATAACCAAGAGATCAATGAAGAAATCAAAGAGGAAATCAAAAAATACCTAGAGACAAATGACAATGAAAACACAACGATCCAAAACCTAGGGGATGCAGCAAAAGCAATTCTAAGAGGGAAGTTTATAGCAATGCAATCCTACCTCAAAAAACAACAAAAATCTCAAATAAACAATCTAACTTTACCCCTAAGGGAGCTAGAGGGAGAAGAACAAACAAAACCCAAAGTTACCAGAAGGAAAGGAATCGTAAAGATCAGAGCAGAAGTAAATGAAATAGAAACAAAGAAAACAATAGCAAAGGTCAATAAAACTAAAAGCTGGTTCTTTGAGAAGATAAACAAAATTGATAAACCTTTAGCCAGACTCATCAAAAAAAGAGGGAGAGGACTCAAATAAAATTAGAAATGAAAAAGGAGAAGTAAGGGGCTTCCCTGGTGGCGCAGTGGTTGAGAGTCCGCCTGCCGATGCAGGGGACACGGGTTCG
>NW_006775372.1:2945347-2963773 GCF_000442215.2 Lipotes vexillifer
CCTGCGCGTCTGGAGCCTGTGCTCTGCAACGGGAGAGGCCACACAGTGAGAGGCCCGCGGACCGCAAAAAAAAAAAAAAAAAAAAAACAATCAGAAAAGGAGAAGTTACAACGAACACCGCAGAAAAATAAAGCATCACAAGAGACTAACAAAAGCAACTCTGCCAATAAAATGGACAACCTGGAAGAAATGGACAAATTCGTAGAAAGGTATAACCTTCCAAGACTGTACCAGGAAGAAAAACAAAACATGAACAGACAAATCACAAGTAATGAAATTGAAACTGTGATTTAAAATCTTCCAACAAACAAAAGTCCAGGACCAGATGGCTTCACAGGTGAATTCTACCAAACATTTAGAGAAGACCTAACACTACTCAAACTGTTCCAAAAATTTGCAGAGGAAGGAACACTCCCATACTCATTCTATGAGACCACCATCACCCTGATACCAAAAACCAGACAAAGAAACTACAAAAAAAGAGAATTACAGACTAATATCACTGATGAATATAGATGCAAAAATCCTCAACAAAATACTAGCAAACAGAATCCAGCAACACATTAAAAGGATCGTACACCATGATCAAGTGGGATTTATCCCAGGGATGCAAGGATTCTTCAATATACGCAAATCAATCAATGTGATGATACAGCATATTAACGAACTGAAGAAGAAAAACCATATGATCATCTCAATAGATGCAGAAAAAGCTTTTGACAAAATTCAACACCCATTTATGATAAAAACTCTCCAGAAAGTGGGCATAGAGGGAACCTACCTCAACAAAATAAAGGCCCATATATGACAAACCCACAGCAAACATCATTCTCAATGGTGACAAACTGAAAGCATTTCCTCTAAGATCAGGAACAAGACAGGGATGCCCACTCTCACCTCTATTATTCAACATAGTTTTGGAAGGCCTAGCCACGGCAATCAGAGAAGAAAAAGAAATAAAAGGAATACAAATTAGAAAATAAGAAGTAAAATGGCCACTGTTTGCAGATGACATGCTACTTACTATACAGAGAGAATCCTAAAGATGCCACCATAAAACTACTAGAGCTAATCAATGAATTTGGTAAAGCTGCAGGATACACAATTAATGCACAGTAATCTCTTGCATTCCTGTACACTAACAACGAAAGATAAGAAAGAGAAATTAAGGAAACAATCCCATTCACCACTGCAACAAAAACAACAAAATACCTAGGAATAAACCTACCTAAGGAGGTAAAAGACCTGTACTCAGAAAACTTTAAGAAACTGATGAAAGAAATCAAAGATGACACAAACAGATGGAGAGATATACCATGTTTTCGGATTGGAAGAATCAAGATTGTGAAAATGACTATATTACCCAAAGCAATCTAGAGATTCAGGGCAATCCCTATAAAATTACCAATGGCATTTTTTATAGAACTAGAACAAAAAATCTTAAAATTTGTATGGAGACACAAAAGACCCGAATAGCCAAAGCAATCTTGAGGGAAAATAATGGAGCTGGAGGAATCAGACTCCCTGACTTCAGAATATACTACAAAGCTACAGTAATCAAGAGAGTATGGTACTGGCACAAAAACAGAAATATAGATCAATGGAACAGGATAGAAAGCCCAGAGATAAACCCATGCACTTATAGTCAACTAATCTATGACACAGGAGGCAAGGATATACAATGGAGAAAAGACAGCCTCTTCAATAAGCGGTGCTGGGAAAACTGGACAGTTACATGTAAAAGAATGAAATTAGAACACTTCCTAACACCATACACAAAAATAAACTCACAATGGACTAAAGACCTAAAGGTGAGACCGGACACTATTAAATTCTTAGAGGAAAACACAGGAAGAACACTCTTTGACATAAATCACAGCAACATCTTTTTTGACCCACCTCCTAAAGTAATGGAAATAAAAACAAAGTAAACAGTGGGACCTAATGAAATTTCAAAG
The DNA here is from genome assembly GCF_000442215.2 of Lipotes vexillifer. Lineage (NCBI taxonomy): Eukaryota > Metazoa > Chordata > Mammalia > Artiodactyla > Lipotidae > Lipotes > Lipotes vexillifer. Next base: position 2,947,306 of record NW_006775372.1, read on the forward strand.
CTTTTGCACAACAAAGGAAACTGTAAACAAGATGAAAAGACAACCCTCAGGATGGTAGAAAATATTTGCAAACAAATCAACGGAAAAAGGATTAATCTCCAAAATATATATAAACAGCTCATGCAGCTCAATATTAAAAAAAACAAACAACCCAATCAAAAAATGGGCAGAAGACCTAAATAAACATTTCTCCAAAGAAGACATACAGATGGCCAAGAAGCACATGAAAAGCTGCTCAACATCACTAATTATTAGAGAAACACAAATCAAAACTACCATGAGGTATCACCTCACACCGGTCAGAATGGGCATCATCAGAAAATCTACCAACAACAAATGCTGGAGGGGGTGTGGAGAAAAGGGAACCTTCTTGCACTGTTGGTGGGAATTTAATTGATACAGCCACTATGGAGAACAGTATGGAGGTTCCTTAAAAAACTAAAAATAGAATTACCACATGACCCAGCAATCCCACTACTGGGCATATACCTGAAGAAAACCATAATTCAAAAAGACACATGCGCCCCAATGTTCACTGCAGCGCTATTTACAATAGCCAGGTCATGGAAGCAACCTAAATGCCCATCAACAGACGAATGGATAAAGAAGATGTGGCACATATACACAATGGAATATTACTCAGCCATAAAAAGGAACGAAATTGGGTCATTTGTAGAGACATGGATGGACCTAGAGACTGTCATACAGAGTGAAGTAAGTCAGAAAGAGGAAAACAAATATCATATATTAATGTATATATGTGGAATCTAGAAAAATGGTACAGATGAACTGGTTTGCAAGGCAGAAATAGAGACACAGATGTAGAGAACAAATGTATGGACACCAAGGGGGGAAAGCGGTGGTGGTGGTGGGATGCATTGGGAGATTGGGATTGACATGTATACACTAATACATATAAAATAGATAACTAATAAGAACCAGCTGTATAAGCAAAATAAATAAAATAAATTCAAAAAATAATTAGGGATAAATCTGATTTTAAAATGTCAAGACCTACATGCTGAAAACCCAAAATACTTCTAAGTGAACTTAAAAAAGAAATAAATAAAGTGAGAGATATGTTGTGTTTAAAATAAATAAATAAAAATAAAATGTACCGTAATATAAAACATGTTCATACAGTATTCCACTCATGGCATAGTGAGCAATGAGACTTTGTGACATTTACTACATTTACTACAATATTCTTATCATTTAGTTGCAGCTCAATAAACACCTGCTGAATAAATTTATTGATAAATTGAAATGTTTTCATAACCAGTACTTAGGACTGGGATACCCAAGTACTTCCAGAGACGAAGCAAATAATGAGGAAGAGGGAAGGGGGTAAATTTTGGATAACTGGGGTGACAAAAAGAATGGGAAACTGGAGAGGTCAGCCAATATCCAGGGAACAACTGCTCTTTACGTCCTTCTGGTTGTTTTCCAAGATTGCCTGACACCCAAACTTTACAGAGAAGCCAATGATGCAGAATTTAGATAAACCCTTCCAACTTTTAAATATATTGTACAACACTGTACAGGTCTTTTTTTATTGTCATTAATTTAAATCATAATATACTAGAGGGAATCCCCTGGTGGTCCAGTGGTTAGGACTCCACGCCTCCACTGCAGGGAGCCCAGGCTTGATCCTGTAAGCCGCGTGGCGTGGCTAAAAAAAAAAAAAAAAAAAAGATAGTAGGTAAATTTTTTAAATTGCTCTAAGTAAGTGGTTCTGAAATGGGAGTGATTTTGTATTCCCAGGGGACATTTGGCAATGTGTGGAATCATTTTGTTATGATTAAGGGGAGAGGTACTGGCTTCTTGGGGGTGAGGCCAGGCATGCTGCTTAAACATCCTCCAGGGCCCAGATAGCACTCACATGATAAAAAATTATCCGACTCCAGACGTTAACAGTGCCAAGGCTGAGAAATTTTGAACAACATGCAAAGGAACCACAGTAACAGAGCTGGTCCTGAGAGACAACTTCCCCAGGATGGAGGAGTAAATGCTACTCAGGAGGATGACCTGCAATCATGGAACAATTCTATACATTTTGGCCACATTCATCCTTCTAAAACACGGTTTTGAAGATGTGAGGTCACTGATACAATTAGTCAGTAATTTTCGAATTTAACCTGAAGTACATGGTTTTATTTTCAAAACGTCTGGTCAACCAGCAAATCCTGTCCAGCCAACTCCTTCAACCTCCTGTGAATTGCTTCCAGCGAAGCTGGTTGCTTTTCTGTTCCCCCAAAACAAGATCCTTTCTAATTCCACTCTGTTATGATATGTCTTCCTTACAGACAAGCTATTCTGTCCTCCACTCAGATCAGTAGCTGCCTGAAACCATCTATTTTTGGCCATTGCTGTCCCCACAGCGCACACTGATTTGCCCTCTCTGCAACCATGTAGCGTTTAGAGTTCCCCCCAAGAATTCTCACATTTTTGACTGATTTGTGGAGCCTATGACCTGTATTCAAGTTACACTGCATCCAGATCCTCTTGAGGAGTGAATATGTCTGCTAACCCTTTTATAATCCCTCACAAGGCATATGGAACTGAGCATGCAAACAAGAGAACAGAATATAAAAAACAAGCATGTGCACCATGGAATGGAAAGCCTTGGTTTGAGCCCTAACTTGGCCATGTGTCTAATCTACAACTGAGAAAACCACATTAACTATTTAGCCTCAGCTTGATAATTCAAATATGAGAACACAGTCATCCATATTAACTTGTTAAACTATTACTGAATGTGAGAGAATCTTTACAGATTTACGGAGCATGTTTAAAATGATTCGTTCAGTGGAGCCTCATAACAACAAAACTACGGAAGTGTGTAAAATTAGGTACTATTATTCTCACATTTTAGAGAGAGGAAATTGCAGTTTAGAGAGGCTGAGGAAACAAAGCAAGCGACTGTGGGTGAGGCTATGGGAATTGGAATTTGGAGCCACGCGTTGGCACACCCCAAGGAATGTTATTTCCATTATAAAGCACTGCCCCATTTACGCCACATGCTACAAGAGCTTAAAGAGATGAGATATGTGACAGGGATTTGGAAACTGAGGAGCAGTCTGCAAATCTATGAGATACTAAATTATGATGATCCCAAGGAGGATTCAGTTCCAGAATGCCCTAGGTGCTACAGATTCCAAGGTATTTATGTATACCACAGACAAAGAGATACCACTCTTCTGAGCCAAAGTACTGACAAAGAGGAAAATTATTGATATTGCTTTGGTGAACTACCATCTGGACAGTTTAGCACAAAGTTCCATACCTTACACTTAACCCAAAACTTTCATGCAAAAGTACAGAAAAGGAAATTATATTACATAAATGGCAATCACAAAAATTTCTGAGGCAAAAAAGTTTCCTATAAAATTCTAATTTTCACACATGCCCAATCCTCAAGGAAACGGAATCCATAATTACATTATGCTAAATAGACAGAAGCCACGTTAAAACACAGCAGCCAGCATTCCATACTTTTCAACCTGTCCAAATGAACTTCTGCTAAATCAATGAATGTGGATTCTTATTTCCTATGTGCTAAGTGCTCGTCGACTCACCAAGGTGGGGGAAATCTGGTCGAAATTTGTTCCGCCTTGAGGTAGTCTATAATCTCCATGGGAGAAAAGCATGCCAGTAAATCAGTCTACAGCAACAAAGTATACAATAAGTGATAGAAGAAAAAAGTCCCATAAGAAACCAAAGAAGTGGTATGTTGTTCCATATGGGATAACTGGAGAGGATTTCACAGAACTGAGGGCTCACGAATTAGCTTAGAAGAATGAGGAGGACCTGATCAATGGTAAATGGATTTGGGGCCTGGACAATGTCGTAAATATGCAGCGTGTGAAAGATAAACAAGAAGACGCAATAAAACACAAGGCTAGGAAGATGGCCCTTGGGATTCCATGAGAGCCACCGACAGTCTTAGAAAGGAGTTGCTTGCCCCATCTGTGCTTAAAATGACTCGTGTGTTAGAATGGATTCCGTGTTACGTGTGTCAGAATGGAGATGGATTACGGAGGCAAACCATGCAGCAAATGAAACCAGAGCAAAAGTTTTTACAATTTCTTCCAAACCTTCTCTCCAGCGCTTCTAGCGCCAATACGCCATTTGGATGGAAGAGGACATTGGGTGAAAGGAAAAGGAAAATCAACCTATGAAAGGCAACGTGGGAGAAGTGAGAATGGGAAAGGCACCCAACTTTCTAACCTCAATCGGAAAGGGGCTGACTGTGTCAATACGACGGAGGGTGCAGGCAAAACAAACATGGGGCGAGAGGTGGAATTAAGCGTTTAACGTGATGAGTTTGAGCTGTCAAGTGGATATACAGGGAAGGATGCCCACCAAGCTATTGGAATTACGGATACACAGTTCTGGAGAAAGGGTAAAGCTAATGACGAGCATTTACAGGTTTCTTTTCTCTTTCTCTCTACATCATTCATTCGTTTCTTTCATAAACGTGTGCTGAATTCCGTCACCACGGCGTCATGCTAAGTGACAGTTCTGTTAAATTTATGAATTACACACACACACACACACACACACACACACACACACACACACACCTGCCTTCAAGTTCTTCACAGTCTAGAAAGGTAAACAAGGCATGTTCACTTTTAAGCAAAAGTCCAAGATACATGTCAAAAGGAAGCAGAGAAAATATGAACTTGGCATGTCAAGAATTTGGGGAGCTGGGATATATGAGAGCTAGAATGGCAACACTGAGGCAATCTCACAGTTCAGCAAAATGTTTTTGTGTGATCTATCTTGCCCCCTCTTCTGTATTTGTGCCCGGGGAGACTGAAAAAGAAGGGACTGGAACATATTGGTAGGCAGAAAAAAAGGATCAGGTGGAGGGGGTCTGACTGAAGACGTAGGAGAAATGGGAAATAATCAATAGATCCAGGTCCCAGAGGATGTGCAGGGGTTACAACATGGAAACACAGAATTTTAGAAAGGCAAGCATCTTCGATGGCTTCTAACCCAACCCTACATCTTCCAGATTTGGGAACTAAAACATCTTTACAGGAGCGATGGCTGGGTAGCAGGATTCAAGTCCAGGGCTCCATTTGTGACTGGACACAGACCATTCAATTCACTGTTGAGCTTAGAGGATGTAAGAATCTGGAGGCAGAGACATACAACAAAGGTCATGAGAAGCACATTCTGTCCATAGTTTTCCAGTGTGGTGAGAAAGTGCTGATGATTAGATGTGTGTGCCCTTCTAGGGGCAATTCTGGTGACTGAGCTTGAGAGGTCCTGAGCTGATAGACAACACAGGTGAGGGACACAGAAACTGACGATTCCAGCCAGGTCTGAGGTTTCTGATACATGAAAGAGTAACATTTGCCCAAGAGGATTCTTGCAGAATAAAAACTTTAATGACCACATTTTTAAATGCCCGTATGTAGTAGGTACTCAGTGAATGAGATTCCCTTCCATTTCTAGAAGACCAATAAGGAGAATTAATTTTAGTTCTTTCATATTTCCCCGATAACTACCTTTGTTTCTTTTAATTAAGAAAATAAATCTTCTTTTAATTCTAGTCTCTCAAGCATGCTCCAATAATTGTTTTAAAAGTGCCAATTTTTTGCCCAAATTCCAACAGCTATGGATGGGTGGGGTGGCATGTTCTTGCGTATGTGGCCGGAAGGTGGAATCAGAAGGAAAATTCTGAGACTACAGCACCGTATGTTTTATAGGACATATGGTATGCTCTCACACAAAAAAACTTTCTGTTGAATAAAAAAAAGTTAAATAGTGATTTATATTTAATTTTTGTCTGGATGGTTGCCTGGATGTAAAGAATAAATTTGGGGTTCCACACACAAAAAATCCACTTTTCATTTCATACAGGTATATACTCGTAGCATATAATAATGCCAGCAACAGAAGTTTCCAAAGACCTCTTCTGTTTTCTGAATTAATGGCAGCAAGTTTCTCTAGAAAACTGTAGATCTGTTTTTTAGACGGAAGCGGTTTTTTCCCCAATATATTTCCTGAAATATGTGCACCATACTGGCTTTAGAAGTATTCACGGACTCTCTCCAGCTCTAAATTGGTACAGAAATTGTTACAATCCTGTTGCGTCAAAAAGTGTACCGTGTCTTGCCAAAATAATGAAATCTTTTGGCAGTCAGCCCACGGAAGTATAGTTGGAACAATCAGCAGAGCCTAAACCCGAAAGGAATCAGCGTGCCCGCCCAGCCCAGCACAGCGATGTCACACCTCAGTCATCTCACATCACAAGTCAGCTTTCTCTGAAACACTCAAAGGACAGCTACTCTCCTGCCACGATGCTTATCAAGAAATCTGGGCCTCATTTTATCACAACTGCTGTTCACAATAAAGGGAATTCTAACATCAAGAGCTCTTTTAGTTTCAGCGAAAGTATCTAGAAACAAACAAACAAAAAACAATTAAAATGGAAAAAAGAAACGAATCGAGGTAGTTATTATCAGAAAATCATCCTGTCACTGTCATTCTTTCTCATACCGTTATTCCTATCATTCAGTCTCTTGAAATAGATCCGTCAGGGGATTCTGTTTCATTAAAGACCAAACAGACGTTCTTAGCGACCAGATTTTCCACCTGATCATCTGCTATGGCATTTTGGCATAGTACTGAAGTTCCAAATAATAGCCCACGGTTACTTCTCAAATTAAAAAGATACTAGGTATACCTGTATACATACCTGTAACTTATATAATACTGTGCACCAAATATAGTCCAATTAAAACTTTTTGTAATAAAAAGTTTTTAAAAATAAAGGTAAAAAATAGTAATAATGAAGAGAAAGTGACAACTTTACAAAGGAGAAACCTGGAGATAATACCTTAACTAAGTGATAAAGGATACATCTCCAGGAACAGGGAAACCCACCTGGCGTGCCCCTGATGTGACGTGCTGGTAAAAACAAAGCTTCACCATCACGGAGGCAGTGTCCTGCCCAAAGGGCAGAACCTGAATTGAACCATGAGGAATTATCAGACAAATCCAGAATGAGGCGCCTTGTACAAAGGCAACAAGCCTCTAGTCTTAAAAAATACCAACATCGGGAACTTGCTGGCAAGACGACGGAATAGAAGGACGTGAGCTCACCCCTTCTTAGGAAAACACCAAAACCAGAAAAACAAAAACAAACGAACAAAAACACTGGAACCTATCAAAAAGACCCTACATCCAAAGACAAAGAAGCCACAACGAGACGATTCCTTTATAAGAACTGGTCTCTCATCTTTGTATCTGTGTGGTCAGTATTGGCAGGACTTTGAATTTGCCCACATTAAAATTCATATTATTAGTTTCAAAAGATAAAAAATAGCAATATCATGAGAGGCAAAGAGGGGCTGAGGATTGCTTCCAGATGAAAGGACAGTAAAGACATGTGACAATTAAACGCAAAGCACGCTGATGGGCCAGATCCTGAATCAGAGAAAACAATGCCAGACAGGACATTATTCACACAACTAGTAAAATTTAAAATTCAGACCAAATGTCAGATCTTAAGATGACATCAATGTGAAATTCTCTGAATTTGATTATTCCACGGCAGTTAGGCAAGAGATGCATGCTGAAACATTTAGGCGTAAGGAGTCATGATGCCTGCAACTTACTTTTAAATGGTTGGGGGGAAAAAAATAACAATTGTAAATGCACACATACACCTATATCTATCTATCTAGAGAGAGAGAACGTGATAAAGCAAATAAAACTTAACTGGTAAATCTAGATTGGGGTCAGAAACTAGAAACCAGGGACCAAATCTGACCCACCATGTGTTTTTGTAAATAAAACTTATTGGAACACAGACACACCCATTCATTTATGTATTGTCACTGGTTGCTTTTGTGATACAATAGCCGAGTTGAATAGTTGAAACAGTTTGTATGGACAAGAAAGGCAAAAATATGTATGTCTTTGTCAGAATGTTTGCTGTATCCTGATCTAGATAAAAGATATATGGAAGTTCTCTGTCCTATTCTCGTAACTTTTCTGAAGTGTTCTAAATGAAGTTAAAAATGAATAGGTCAAAACAAGGTCCTACTGTATAGCACAGGGAACTGTATTCAATATCCTGAGATAAACCATAATGGAAAAGAATATGAAAAAGAATGTATATATGTGTATAACTGAGTCACTTCGCTGTAGAGGAGAAATTAACATTGTAAATCAACTATACATCAAATTTTAAAAAATGAACACATCAAGTAATCTTAAAATTACTGAAAATCACAAATTTTCTTCAGCAGGCATCACTGAAATCTATTATGGACATAGACCTATGGGCAAACGGTGATTTTAAAATTAGTAAAGCAGTTATAAACAAGTTGTGGGAAGAAATGGAGACTTAGGGACAAAGGCTTTAGACCTGCAACCTCATAGTGACTGAGGGGCACGTCTTCCCAAAGAATGGTTAACAAAAACCGTCTAGGCTCTACAAAGTTGTATCTAACAGGTTCTATAAACAGGTGGTTTAAGGACAGCCTCAGGAACCCTTATGGCGCTGAGACTGGAGCAGCCCCGTCATCCTGGAGTCCCAGGGTAATTCCATGGCGGGGGGTGGGTGTGTGTGTGTGACGACCCCAATCATCCCAACCCCTTGTCTCGGTTTCTGATTATAAACACAGGAAATGAGTTCACTCAGCCCTGTGGTCCAATTTGCCTCTGAAAATGCCCCTCCCTCCTTTGTACTAAAGGAACCATTCTTACAACATCAAAGCAAAACGTTTCTCACAATGCAAGTAGGAAATGAGTATAACCTACTTATTTTGCCGTTGCAAACCATTCAATGAGACGTCTTGCATAATTATCAGCTTCCAGGAGTATTTGCACATTCTGCCTAAATTCATACCTAAATTCTAAAATCAGCAGAATCGGCCCATCCCTATTACAAGTCCAACGAGGAAAAACCGATCCTGGTGTTTGGCCAAGGAAGGGATGTAACAGAAGGGTGTGTTCCATTTCCTCATCCTAACTTGAACATTTCCCTAAAGACGTTTGAGAATGGGCCCTCAGTGGGATATGGACTGCAGAAGCAGACAGCCCAACCAAACGAGGTACACGACAAGACAGCCTTTCCTCTGGGAAAATTAAAAATGTATATTTCATCAGGGTGCTCAGCAAATCAACAATGGCTGGAGAATATTATCTCTACGTCATTTCAAAGCCAGATATCTCCCTCTCCTTCTCACGCATGCACGCGCGCGCGCACACACACACACACAAACACGCACACACACACAAACACGCACACACCGTTTTTTATTATAGTTTGATTACAGGCATCTGTGTCCTTTGCAGGTTATCAAATCAACGACTCATCTTTCTCCAATATTGACCCCCAGGTAATCAGAATAGCTTGGGAAGCCTGTCTCCACCATCAGTCAGATTTTAGAGACTGAATTAAGAAGTGTCCTGTGCATTCATTCGGTCAGATGCTGCACAGCTCAAGAGGAATCCCTGGTCGGAGCGTCCTGCGGGTTTAACCAGCCAGGTCCCGCTCCCTTGTGAAAGCCACAATGTAATCTGCACAGCATGCTTCTGCCAGCATGAGGCCCAGGTTAAGGAACTGCTCCCGACATGCCACACAGTGAATGGAGATTACGAGTTCCCTGCCTTCATTCTACATTGAAAAGCTTAGGCAAATCTAGCGTTGATCCTTATCTCTGCATATATTTTTTTCTACACATCTTCTTAACAATACACAATTCCTAAGAAATCATGTAATTGGTGGTGTCAGAGAACCGTGTCAATCGTATCCCCAAGCTGGGTGGCCTGCTGTCCTTTTGCCCTGAGCTACCGGCCTTATGAAATCTCGCCTGCGTCACAGGAGTAATTGAGTTTTCAATTTGGCCCTACATTAAACCTCACGGAGGTACTTTTGAACCTATTTATAATACGTGCTCTGAGTTAATAAGATTATTTATATCAGCAATATATAAGAATGGCTTAGGCAGATGTACACTGTGGCTAACTATTTCCAAGAAGTCGAATCTATTTGTCTGAGAGGTGAGTGATTGTAGCAGCTACTCAGCGAGGACCCAGGAATGAAGCAAGTCCTTTACAGTTAGACAAATCATCAGGAGCGTCAACGCTAATCCTTTCAGATAGAAGCAGCTTGTTACACTGACAGCTTAATATGTATCTGTGTGGTTCGGCTGTCTGACACGTCAAGCTCCAGGAAGGCATGGCGTGCTCCTGAAGGGATGGAGTGGGGGGGGCGCTGAATCTCATAAGGACTTTCATGCTTCCTGTCTCCCGAGCCAGATCAAATCAGCCCGGCTTTGTTGACAGTAAAGGGCCTCTAGCACATTAGGGCATCCCTGAACAAACCCATTCAAGTGGGCCTTATGCGGTAGGTCTGCTCAAAATTAACAAGTGAGTCGTAATATTCGTAACTTTCCGGAAGCTGAAAACACTGGGAGGAGGATATACGTTAGTTATGGGTGGGAGACCCTATTTCTATAGACCCTGTTTGCCCTTTAAACCAAACTTGGAACTTGCACAATCTCACTTGGATATTTAATTTTGTTCTCCCTTTAAAGAGGGATCTTGAGGTTCTTGTGTCCAGTGGAATTCCATTATAATAAAGTAGCAATTAAACCTACCTGTGAGCCCAATCAAAATTAGCAGCAAGAGTAAACTTAGTAAGTTTGGATCAGAATGAAGATTTGTTTAATGATTCCAATTTTGCACAATGTCTAGAATAGACTTCTTTACACTTTGGGCAACGCAGATGTGGGTTTCTTTGCTAATTTCCCCGTGTACCTCTTTTGACCTGAAACACACAATGAAGGACCCAACCAAAGAAGTCTCCTCTTGCTGTCTTGCATGTCCCAACTCAGCTAATTCAACCCCGTTTGATGACTCTCTCGACCACCTTACCCGCTCGTTCATCAGTGGCTCTGCTGGACCAAAAAGGGCAGAAAAAGAAGGCATTTGCAGCATCCTGACCAGGGCTACCCAACGTAAGACCACAGTGGGAATGCTCTACGTATGCATGGTCCAATATGGGAGCCATCAGCCATAGGAGGCAATTGAGAGCCTGAAATGTGGCCAGTGTAAATGAAAAAGTAAACACTTGATTTTACTTAATTTTAATTCATTTAAATTTGCAGAGCCATATGTGGCTAGTGGAAACCACCTTGGAGAGTGTTAAAAGAAAGTACAAGGGTGCACATTCAACATCCACTATACATACTCCTTCTAGTGGGAAAGCAAATAAAAACTACATTTCCCAGATGACTGTATCACTAAGATTCGGAATGCAATTTGGCCATGGTAATGAATGCTCCAGGGCAAACTTTGAAGGCGAAAGTGAAACAAAAGGTATTTTCTTGCTCGTCCCCTCTTCACTCTTTTCAGAACCACTGTGGATGTGTGCAGGTTTTCTTCTGTCTGAAGAGACTTCCCTGGGGGAGATTCCTAGCTCTGAGGTCACTGTTCTAGAGAGACCTCAGAACCAGCAAGGGGGTCGGCTCTGTACCGCTCTGGCATCACCTCTGGAGGTTTAGTGCAGAGCCCGTTCCTTCAACACTTTCAATCATTTTAGAAGCATTTAGTCCCTGTATTAAATTCCTTCTAGTTTATGTACCTAGAGTGGTTTGTTTTCTTCACTGACACTGGCTGACACAAGCAACTAGGAAGACAGACGTGCATTCAGATTTAACCCCTACGCCATCAAAAATGCAAAGAGTGTACCTAGGACTTCTCCCATTGTCTACTGTGTCACCCACGTTAGTTTATAAACTCTGCCTTCACTTTGTTACCTCCCTACCCCCTGCAAATGTATCTGTTGAGCCGCATCTCTGTGTCCGACACCCTGAGAGACACGGGAAGGTCGTGGGCACGTAAGACAGACAGTCTGCCTGCTTCAGTCTTAAGCGTGATGGAGGGCAAGATTAATCAAGCCAGTGCAACACGTGGGATCAGTACCACGGAAAAAGGATGGAGAGAAGCCCAGACCGGGACAACGTAACCCTAGCACAGAGCTGACCAGAGCTCTCTGCATGAAGGGGTGCCTAGGCTGTACAGAGAATGATGAGCAGGACAAGAATGCGTAGCAAAAGCAAGTGGGATGTTCTCGTCAAATTTGACCTTCAGAAGCAAGAAAATAAGACTGTAAATTTCAGCAATGTAGATCCACCCCTATAGTTTCTGCTGGGTTGTGAGATGGGAAACATACATGATTTATAGCACACAGGCTACTCAGAGTAAACTTTAGCTGTTGGGCAAATGGAAGCTGGGATCTTACCAGTCCTTAGAGTAATTACTGAATGTGTTTCCAAAAGCATAGCAGACATGATGTCAAAGTGTAGGACAGAGGAAAGAAAATGACTCTGTTATCAAAGAAATTTATGTTCCCTTTATCAGAGACAAATGATCTAGCTTCCGTTTCTCCAAATATCCAGCGCCGTTTATAGAACCAATTCTTCAATTACCTAATAAATACAGCATGGAGAGAGCTGCTGTATGAAATGGTAAAATTCCTAAGTAAGATTCCATGCTCTTGAAAACAGCGTATATTAGGACACTCCTATATTATAACAGACACATGTGGTATTTATGACACAGCTGGTATATGAAGACGGATTTCTTCCATTTTAGGGGAGCTTAAAAATAGTCTCACCCACACATGAGATTATTTTGGAAATTTTAGATAAGGTGTACAAACCCCATAAATCTGAGCTGGCAGCTCAATATAACTGAGGACCACTAAATCTGGTAGGTTAACCGGCCAAGCACACGCAAGAGGAAAAGTAAAGGGTATTTCTCCCACAGGACAGGTTCTATTATTTTCTGCCCAGTTCCTTCAGTGTGTTGTCCACTTGTTATCTCCTGAGAGGGACCTAAAACACCTTGAATCTGCAGAATAAAGCAGAAGTGAAATCAGCCAAGACACCTGCTAACTGATGGTAATGTAGCCACATCACGGATGGCCAGCCGCTCTGCTCTATTCCTGATGGCACCTAATGAATGCACTTTTACACTCTGAGGAACGCTTTTCTCCCATTTCTTTAACACGCTCGCAACGTCTCTAAGTGTTGATACAAAACATTAGAAACGTGTACCCCATTATTAACTTTAAGTAGGAAATGTGACTGACTCGTACACAGACTTCATTGCAAAGAGCTTTCCAGTGCCTGCAGGAAACAGAGTTTGCTAAACACTTTTAGAGACTCCAGGCCTTGTCCGATAAGGTAAGTCTTTCCCATGAAGTGAGGAGTTTCTCCCTCTTCTAGCTTTTAGTTTTTGGACACGAAGCTGCCCTTGCTGTTTGTGAATGAGGAGAAGCCAGGGGCCTTCCTGTGCAGAGAAGACTCCAGTGTCCCTCTGCAGCCCTCCCCCGCCCCCCCTCCCCCCAAAGTGACCCAGTGACAACAAAATGCTCTTGGGCCTGGTGGACGGCTCCTCAGGAGTCTTACAGACCACCTAGCAATCAAAGAACGGGGGGCAGGCCGCCTTTGTGCGGGGGTATTTTGTCCATCCTCCCCCCCCCACTCCCTCCCGGACACCCTCACCACTGCCCCGCATGGCTAAGCAGCCAGAGGCAAGGGCTTTTCACTCCGAATTTCACGGCCTGATAAAATGCAGGGGCTGTTTCCCGGGGGACCTGAAAGCCCTTCTTTGTGAGCCGTGGAGGGTCAGGTTAAGTCCTGCGTTTTGGCAGCAGGCATCTGTTTGTCTTCAGCGAGGTCTCCTAATGGGAGGAGGGGGGAGGGAGGGGGAGAAGGGAACCCGTTGCAGAAAGGGGGTTTCGTCTTCGCAGGGGCAAATCCCCGCCTGCCACTCGACAGAAATCAGGCACATGTAAATCGGCTGCCCACCGCACTGAGAGCCCTACCGAATCAATGCGATTAAGCCGTGAGACACGGAGCCTTCTCTGTCTTGCAGACTCGGCTCTCACGTGTTGCTCTAAAGAGGAAAAAAAAAAGCAAAGCATAGCCTTTTGCTCACACTTTTTTAATTAGAAAAAAGAACCTGCAAAAAAATACGGAGCCTTCCTGTCTTGCAGACTCGGCTCTCACGTGTTGCTCTAAAGAGGAAAAAAAAAAGCAAAGCATAGCCTTTTGCTCACACTTTTTTAATTAGAAAAAAGAACCTGCAAAAAAATAGTACTGGAAATACTGAAGATCTGTTTCTTGGGCTATTTTTTCTTCTGCTTGCAATAACATCGTACATAGGACTTTGAAATTAATTCTTCTCGATTCAGGAACCCCGTTGGACTGTTGAGAGATATTTGCTCTTCGAGGCTAATAAAGAGTTCATTCTCTCTAAAGACAGCCTCTATGAGAAAAGCTTTACAGGACATGATTCATATCGATTATTTCTCTAAGTTATAACTACAGTTTCTACTCCGGAAAGAAACCAATGGGTAGAGATGGCCCCATCGTTGACTATGACCCAAGTCAGTAGTTAAAAAACAGAGTTTTCTTACGTCGTTATAGTCAACAGAGCAATGCCTTCTCATTGCAACAGGGCTGTACTTCCTTCTCCGATGTTCTTTAAGACATATTTCAATAGCTCAGCTTATATGAAGAAAAATAAACATTTTTAAAGTATGAGGAAACTATTGGAAACAAGTGGGTTAGTCAGACATATGGAATGCCCAAAGAGTAAGGCATTTTACAGGGGAGAAAGCAATAAAATATATTTTATGACTCTGAAGAGTCATAAACATAACCAGGTACACACACACACACACACACACACACACACACACACACAGCAAAGAAATAAAAGCAACACATTGCCAACTATCTAATTCATCGTTGCTAAACCAGAGAATAATCAATAATCAGATGTGTGGAAAGAGAAAAGGAGAGGCTTCAGGACAGTGGTCAGGGAAATAAAATAGTGACCCTTATATGTAACTTCTCATTAAACTATTATTTCTTGTGATCCTTTTTCCCCACTGTCACTTAGGCAGATGCAATTATTCCCACCAATCTTCTTAAAAGAAAGACAGTATCACTGGAAAATCAATCAATCTCCTCAACAACTGTCATCCTTCTTTGACCCATTAGCATATTATAAAGAGAAAGTACAAGACCTGAAAATCAGAAGACTGAAAAGCAAATAACACACACAGGCATATACACACAAATACACATGCTATTTTACTGGAAATCATCATGGATTTCTTAAAGCCTGCAAGATATCACCTCAAATACCAAGTGTAGAACCCAGTTACGCCCGTGTACTCGAGGGAACGTCACTCCGAGGGAATGTGGGTGTGTGCACGCACCCTCCTTGTCTTTTCTCAACAGTACTAAGCAAATTTCCCCACAAGCTGATTTCAGGTTAGTGTTTAGTGTTCCAGAAAGGCATCCAGTCTGGTTTTGCTTTGTTTTGTCATTGTTTTAACGTCAGGCCTGAGTTTTATTATGTCAGGAACTTATAATGGGGACAAACAATGAAAAGAGTTTATCTTAATATTAAAATAGACAACTCTAGAATAAAGTTAATGCAAAAATTTCAGGATAAAATATGTCCAATAGGTTTAATAATTCCATCCGTGCCACCCAAAATTTGTACCACAAATGTTCCTAACAGCACTCCTCATGACAGTCAAAAAGTGGAAACAACCCTAATGTACATTAACTGATGAGTGAATAAACAAAATGAAAATGCACAATGGAATATTATGTGGCAATGAAAAGGAATTAAACACTGATGTGATACATGCTACAGCATAAACGAACCTTAAAAACATGATACTTGGTGAGAGAAGCCAGATAGAGAAAACTAGGTAGCGTACGATTCCATTTATATGAAATGACCAGAAGGACCCAATCTACACAGGGACAGAAAATAGATGAGTGGTTCCCTAGGACTGGGGAAATGAGAGGGAAATGGGAGTGACTGCTAATGCCTACGGTGTTTTCTGAGGATGGTGTTGAACATATCCTGTAATGGTGCTGTTGGCTGCACAACTCTGTGAGTACACGAAAAACCAACGCATTATTTAAATAGGTAAATTGTATGGCGTGTGAATTATATCTCAATAATGTTACTATTTTTTAAAATTATGTTTATAAATCCACCAATATATAATTTTATTGAACGGGAATTGAAAATGAAAGTCACACAGGTTAAAAATTTAGTGATCTCTGTCCCATTTTGAATAGATTCATGTTATCAGACGCATCCATCCCATTCAGTAGGCTGGGCACATAGATCAGAGTGTGAGCTTGGTCCCCTCCCCAGCACGTGCTCACCACGACTGGGATTCAGTCTGAAGGAGCACCCAGGAAGATGTGTCCACAGGGGCCCCAGGTGATGCTTACGCAGGCTGAACTTGAGGACCACAATCCAAATGACAGCAATTACTTCAAATCACTCTGAGACCGGAAGAAGACCCGGCCACATAAAAACAGGACTCCTGGGGCTTCCCTGGTGGCGCAGTGGTTGAGAGTCCGCCTGCCGATGCAGGGGACACGGG
>NW_006775372.1:2964058-2970635 GCF_000442215.2 Lipotes vexillifer
ATGCAAAAAAAAAAAAAAAAAAAAAGACTCTTTCTGAAGAGTTTAAATGTTTCTACTTGCATGTTAATTCTGGAATAATTATTTTCCACACAACATATTTAACCACCCACAAGCAATAAATCTAGAAGATGCTAGAAAACAATGACATTACCTTAAGTTTTATAAGGCAGTCAAAACATTTTTTTCTATTTGTCTGTCACCTGGGGGAAAAAAAGACCTCTTGAAAATGAAATGACCTCTTGAAAAATAAATTCTAGACATAACAGTGCAAGAACTGGCACTCCTTTATGGATTCCTGACATTGCATACGTTATCCAGCAAAGGTCTTTATAATAAAAAAAATAGGAGGTGTGTTTGCAACTTGCAATCATTGGACTCTTTTCTAATCAATGGAGCAAAATGACGTATCATCCCGAGATACTGGTGACTACAATTTTAAGCTAAAATCCCTCCACTGCACTCATGAATTGGGCCCTCCCATTCTAAGTTATATTAGTGTTCTGTTCTGCTTCTTTTGAAGATCTAGGTTGAAAGGAATGGCTTCTGTGGTGTGCCTTTTGGCCTCAACACTGTATTGGATGGGCTTCCCATATGTAATTTTGAAGTGAAATGCTTTTACCATAAAAGCACCCAATTTCAAATGCATGTTCCTCAACATGCAATTCAAGGCTCCTTGGGGGAGAAGGGCAATGAGGCAGAGGTACCCTGGCGCTGTGTGCAACCTCCCATCGACGGAGGGAGGTCCACGTGTCCAGCTGTCCAGCAGGAGAAGAAACGTCCACGCCCGCCGGACCCAGAAGGGTGACCCAAAGGGCTCTCTGCAGACGCTGGCAAAGCACGAACTGACTGAGATTTCCAACTGCTGGCCTCCCCGAAGGAAGACTTCTCGTGTGGACCCTCAGATTCGACGTTCAATAACCCTGCCGACCTGATGCAGCGGTAGACGTAGACCCGGTGTACTCTGTGTTTCTACTACTGCTGCCTCTTATTACATCTCTCCACTCACCTTTAACGCGCTATCGTTACGCTCTTTTGTTTTTTCAAGTTATTTTGGAATTCATCCTATCTTTCTCTTCTCAGAGAAGAAACACGAACTCAAACACTGCCCGGAAGGTGGGTCTACCTCATGTAGTTTCGTATGTCTTTTCTTCTTACACCAAAAGATCTGGGGAGGGAGGGTGGCTATATACAGGTATACAGATTCCCTCTGATTCTGGAAAAAGACTGTTTGAAAAATTCCCCAAAATTTACTTTTTCAAAAGAGGCAAGGATATCCTTAGCTGTATCTAGGCATTTAGCCTTATGGGAGTCTTTACCTGGGGGAGAGTAGCATGAAATATGTCTATCATAGACTCTACACTTCAAAATAGTAACAAAGAGCGAAGGAAAAGCCGCAGAGTTCAACAACGAGTAATAAATGCGGGACCATCAAGGAAGACGTGCTCAGGCATGTGAAATTTGAATTCTGTGGGCCTAATGATTTTGGAAACTGCTGCCAGGGTACTGAAGTGCTTTAAGAATGGCTACAATGAAATGACATCATATGTCTCAGCATGAACATAAATGTAAAACATAACACCCATCTCGCATCCTTACTTGGCTATGATAAAAGCTTTATATCTTTTGTAGATTGCGATTATTAGTAAAGGCTATCCCTGCTCACTCCCCCCCACACACACACAAAAAGGGAAAGTCGTGAAGATAGAATCATATTTTAAGAGAATACGTCAAGCGGCATTTGGAGGCTACTAATGAAACCGAGGTTGAGGGCTTGACCCCCAAGTGGCACAATTTGTCATATGCAAAGCAAACTCTCTTCTACCTTCTGAGCAGGCCTCTGCTAAGTAATGTACTGTCCACCTTGTGGAAACAGGCAGGGCTTCTCATCCTTAGCACTCTGGACATTTGGGACCTTATATCCTTGCTGGGGGAGGCTGAGCCGTGTGCATTGTAGGATGTTAGCAACATCCTTGACCTCTACCTACTAAAGGCCGGCAGCACCTCCAGCCCCACGTATGAAAACCCAAAGTATCTCAAAATATTGCCGAGTCTCCAACAGAGAACCAATGGGATGCGGTAAGAGCATATGAATAAATAAGTTTAAAACCATCAGCACCAAGGGGAAAAGCATTCAGAGCACGCCCTACTGATTCTGAACAGGAACGCTCACCTCCACGACATGGCTTTCTCAACAATATAATCCAGATCCTTAAAGCCAGTAGGTTAGAATAGAAGTAATTCACTGTAACAATTCAAAGGGTGAAAGAAAAGAACAAGGAAAATAAAGAACAATTATAACTAACACTTGAAAATAACTTGAGAGTTTAAAAGTATTTCCGCAGATCAACATTGTTTTGAATAATATTTCTGGGGTACTTTGGAATATTTATGTAAAGAAGTCAAATCTGTTAGCTTTACAGTGAACAGAATGTTTCTAGCTAGAGGCTCTTTTAGAGACACTTTCCCTCTTAGCTGTAAGCAGTAAGCAAATAGAGTTACTATGTTCAACCTTGAGAAATAGACCGAAGATTTCCAGGAAGATGAGGGACAGAGAGAAAAAATAAATCGTTACATTATTGAAATCCCCTCATTATACTCTCTTTAGCCAAAGGAGCACCTTAAACGCACACATTTTGATTGTACCTCATTTAGTCACTCTGCTGTGTTCCACTCAGCCGCCTACTTGAAGGGAACAAACATCATGAAAACTTCCTATTTCCACTAAGCATTCAAAACCTGGTGAAGTTGATTAAACTGTAATGATGTTATAAATTGTTAGATGAGCCAATTAAAATAATGCTTCTCGGGTTAACCTTCATAGTGTAAAATAATTTATGTTTCTTATAAAGTGGACCAATACGGGGGCTTCCCTGGTGGCGCAGTGGTTGAGAATCTGCCTGCTAATGCAGGGGACACGGGTTCGAGCCCTGGTCTGGGAAGATACCACATGCCGCGGAGCAACTAGGCCCGTGAGCCACAACTACTGAGCCTGCGCGTCTGGAGCCCGTGCTCCGCAACAAGAGAGGCCACGATAGTGAGAGGCCCGCGCACCGCGATGAAGAGTGGTCCCCTCTCGCTGCAACTAGAGAAAGCCCGCGCACAGAAATGAAGACCCAACACAGCCAAAAATAAATAAATAAAATTAAAAACAAAAACAAAAAAAAGTGGACCAATATGATATATTAAAAGCGAATAATTATATAAAGATAATTTTATTGCAAAGGAAACAAATTTAATCAGGTCAAGTAAATGCTAAAAGAAAGCATCCAATAAGCATTCAAACTAAGTTACTATTGGCCATAATTCTGGAGTCTAAAAGAAGCAAAGTAATTCAAAAGTGGGCCCATTTTTTCTCGTTTTGTTATACCTAATCCAGGTTGAAGAACAACAATTCTTTAACACATGTTAACTTTATATCCTTTATATTTTCAGTATATATTGTCACTTCATAAAATTAAAGAACCATAGAAATTTGTTTCTCATATTAAGCAACAATACCATATTTAAAATACTCCTATGAATCTCTAAGAGAACCAGTTACTAAACTGTCAGTTTTAACATACATGCTTATTTACTTATTAATTTAATTTCCAGATATGTTACTAAATAGCCAATGTTAACACATATGCTCATTTAATTAAATTTTTAAAAAATTAATAGCCCGTTTTAATATATACTTATAGACATATGGACATATGGTATTCTAAAGGACTCTACACAGAACCAGGTGCACTCTAGGTGTTTAACGAATAAAAACTGAACCCATGACTGAACATTGCCTTAAACCTCCTTTCTTTAATATAAAGAACCAAGCAGGGAATGGCAGTGTCCCAAGCCAGCAATTCCTTTCTCACCAGACCGTCCATTAAAGTGGTTCCAATAGAGAAAGGTTTAAGGATGTGAAAATCCACTAGAAAAACGCTACACTGCTCTAGCCTACGTCTCTCCCAGGAATGACACCTGAATTCCCTGAGTACCCCAGGTATCTATAAAGGGGTTCATCCTTAACTCCAAGACACCTCATGAAATGCAAAATCAAAATGATCCCAACTTCTCTGATGGTAAGAGGTATATAGGGATGGAATTGTTGAGACCAGACGTGAGATGGAGAAAACAAAATATAAGACTTCATAAATCCTAAGAATGATCTAGAAGAGTGTAAAGGATGCCACTTTTCTGCTGAGAACGTTATGGCCCAGGGAGTTGACATATGTGACTAACATCGTCTCATGACAAAACCAGGACTTGAAGACCCATCTCCTCACCTCCCCGCCAGCCCCCCATCATGCCCCCAGCACTCACTCACCCAGTGGTCACAGCACCTTCCTGAGCCACGGAGAACGGCGACCACCACATCCTTCACTATATTTTCTGCCATAGCCCCATCACCATCTTTTCTTATGCTCGCGAGGACGAGATTTTTGTCTCTGTCCTCAGGGATACTCTGCATGGGCAGGAGGTACTCCACGAATGAAGACAGCAATCAAATTCCAGCGCCCCCAATCTCCACAGGACCAAGTCCTATAATTTAAAATTTCTCACGAACAGGAACTGTCATCTCATGTTTCATGAGCACCAAGTGGAGCTCCCACAAGTACCAGCTACTTCTGAGGTACATCTTCCGGGGGCAGCAGGTGGCTGAGCCCTCCCTGCCTGGGTGCTGAAGTGAATTTCACAGGATGCTTCCCAAGTTGAAAGCTCATGGCTCCTCACTCCATACGAGCCCCCTCCAAGGCCCTGGAAGAAGTCTTTGCTACGTGTCCGCATAGAAAATCTGCAAAATTAACATATCTTCATTCGTTTTTCTTAACTATGTAAGCTTCCGTTCCACACACCTCCACTGTGTGATGGTGACAGGCTTCATTTTTGGCAAAGGGTTGGCTGGCATTAGTTTGGTCTGCTGCCCGTGATAGCTGCCTGGGGGACCTGCCACCATGCCCTTGTGGGGACTGCAATGTTTTCCAGAGTTCTCCAGGGTCTCTCCTGGCTGTGAAACTGTCGCCTCAGAATATGCCGATGACCCTGTCTGATGATGCACTTTCCATGTGCCCTTTGTGAGAACATCCCCAAGGGTTCCTGGACCATCTGGGAAAGGCACGTGAGAATCAGAGTGTCAAGTCAGTGCTACTTGTAAAAAGAGAACAGCACTGTTACAATTCAGAGAGAACCAGAAGATGGGGTAAACAGAACAACTGTGGGAATTACCAAAAAGGAGACAGCCGACAAGAGAGGATGGAAGATGCCCTCCTATAAAATACAGTCTGAAAAAGAGGTGCAGGCTGATGATGAAGACTGTCACCCTCACAGGAGGCTGTCCTTTTAACCACACTGCCGGATCCAAGTAACGAGAGAGGCGTAGACAGGGGGGAAATCCAATTTGTAGTCACAGAGGGAGGACTGAGTGGAAGCTATGTGAAAAGGAGTCAAGGCTTAACAGAACAAGTTTATCAATGAGAGACATTTCAAAGCCTTAAAAGGAAAATTACTAATGACCATTGCTAATTAGTCATTCCACAGATTCCCATGCAAATGTCCTTTGGGTGGCTTTCATCCACACCGACACCTGAAAGAAAGCACACAGTGTCTCGAGACTGGACAGATGATTGGGAAGAAATGGCCTGGCCAGGACACAGAGCCCTGTGCCACGTACCCTGGGAACGCCGGGGCTGCTGGCACGGGGCGGCCAGGCACGCAGGTCCCTCCCAGCCTACCGGAGGGACTCAGAGATGCTGCAAGGTGGCCCGCCACCTCTCAAACCGCAAAACACGTAGCCTGCTCAAAAGCAGGTGGCCTTCTCATGTCCTCTGTCTTCAAGCCAATGCAAATCGCCTCCCAGACCCCTCCAATACTACCGTTTGCGTGAAAAGGAGCACAGAATACGCTAAGGCCTTGAAGAGCGGGGGAGAAAATGTCAAATGAAATTAGCCAGAGATTAGCAAAGCCACGGAACTGCAGGGGGAAGAAGATTACTCGGGAGGGATTAAAGAGAAAACCTGTTTCAGAACCACATTCCCATCTAATAGGCGACCAGGTGTCATCACTTTTCTCTGATGTAGAACAGGAGTGTCTGAGGGACGGGCCTCTGATTTGTGGAATACTAAAGCGGGTGCACTAAAAACCATTAAAATGATATTACATCAAGAAACAATTTCCCCAATTGAGATTTCTGCACTGGCTTCCACAAGGTCACACAATGAAACACTTCAGAGTGGAAAACGGCACATAACAAAACTTGGCAGATGGCTGCCGCGTTTTTACCTATGTGAAATAAACTCCTGTCAAACCAGTACTTTAGCTGAAATTGCATTTACTGTCCTAAAGCTCCCATCGTAATGAGTGAGCAAAGGGATCAGAGGTCCTGGGTCAGGTTGTAACTTCCCCAGGGGACAGGCACGTCAGACAGCAGCCACAGAGAATGCTGGAGGTCACCAGCAACGGCCAGGGGTACATTGAGGCCTTGGGTTTTGCTCTTAGGAATAATTTTAAATGATATACATATTTATAAAAATAGACAAACGAGGGGCTTCCCTGGTGGCGCAGTGGTTGAGAGTCCGCCTGCCGATGCAGGGGACGCGGG
>NW_006775372.1:2970757-2982643 GCF_000442215.2 Lipotes vexillifer
GATCCCACGTGCCGCGGAGCGGCTGGGCCCGTGAGCCGTGGCCGCTGAGCCTGCGCGTCCGGAGCCTGTGCCCCGCGACGGGAGAGGCCACAACAGCGAGAGGCCCGCGTACCGCAAAAAAAAAAAAAAAAAGACAAATGACCTAAATTGGAAGTTACTGAGAAGAAATAAGAGGAAATGAGGTCATGAAGTGGAATCAATAATCTGATACCAAATTACACCCTCCAAAGGCCTTAACACTCACTGAACAGAGGCCACAAACACTGGTCTCAGCTTTCGATGACCCAACAGGGAAAGGAGACCTAGACCAGTCCACATATGGATGGTTCACATATGCAGAAGCCAAAGGTCAGGAAGTACGGCTGCAGGAACAATTACTGCCAATACAAATACCGAGAAGGTTCTGCCGGAGTTCAGGAACAGTGCATTCTGGTAACAGAACATGCGCCAGAGTATCCTACTAGGAGCGACGCTGGGGGTGTCCTAGAGCCCTTTCTCACAGCCTGTGTCACCGCAGCGTAGCAACTCTCCAGAGCAGTCAGGATCCTCCATTCCACAGGGTCCGGCCAACTGTGTGAGCACAGCCAGTCCTCTGTCCGAGTGAACGCAGCCCGTCTTCATTCCATTTAATTCCTATTGCTCACCCTAAGATTTGTTGCTTTCACTCTCACTTTTGTCATGTGCTCACCTCTTCACTGGACGTGTTTTGGGTTTGGTGATTTTGAGGAACACAGAAGAAACAAAGCTCATCGTATAGCTGTGCCTGAACATGCCTATGTGAACCCACCATCCCTTGGCTGGGTTGCTCTCCCGGGTGGAAAGGAAGTGCCCAGATGGTGAATGCGTGGTGTCCACCCCAGCAGGTGAAGTCGCCCTTCCATCCCTGGAGTCGTCCTGGACATCTTGCTCCCTCATCTCCCAACTGCAATCCATCCACCATCTCAGGTCTTGGTGGCTCCACCTTCAAAATCCTTCCCAAACACCTACGTTCTCTCTCACTTCCTCCAGATGTGCAGATACGAAAGGACTTTAGCAGGAACCTTTTGCACAATAAACACACCTTCCCCAAACTCCACCTTCCCCTAATCTGCCTTCAGTTTTCTCCCTTGCTCTCCTTGTCAACCACAGTATTTAGATTTGCTTCTTGTGTTTCTTGTTTCTCTTCTGCACTAGAAGGTCCCCCATGAGGACGTGGAACATGTCCACCCTTTCATTCTAGAATCACTAGAGTCCCTCACAGTCTTTGGCACTCAATAAACATTTCATGTACGAGTGAAGAATAAACCAGATTGACACGTGGCTCCAGATACGAAGCAACGTCTTTGTTTTCCAGCTGAACTGTAGTGAGGATCAAGCATGGTGCCAGGTGCTGAGGATTCAGCAGTGACGAAAATAGACATGGCTGTAGTTTCCAGGGAACTTCTCAGCTAAATCCCCTGGCACTGGCCCTGAGTGGGATGAAATTAATGGCTCTGCATTTCAGCTTCAGTCTCAGACACTGTCCCTGCTCTAACTTTCAAGGCCAAGCCGGCCAGCCCCAGAGCTGACACCTCTTTTGCCAGCCATGCCCCCTTGAAACTGGACCTGGTGTTTTCTCCCCATCGGTCTGCATCAGGAGGGCAGAGTCTATCGGCACAGGACGTCAGTATTAGCATTTGGATATTTATAAAGAGCATTCAATAAAATTGAATACAAACCCCCCTCCCCCCCAAAAAAAGAAGCCTGTTCTCTGCTAGTAGGAAATATAACACCATAAAAGAAACAATAAACTATGGTCTTGGTGAAGGTCTGTCTCTACTCCATCTGCCCAAGAGCAACAAAATATATTTCTGATCTTTTGCTGAAAATTCACCGTGCTGTGGCCTAAAAAAAAAAGGCTGGGGCTTCCCTGGTGGCGCAGTGGTTAAGAGTCCACCTGCCCGGTCCCGGGATCGAGCCCGGTCCGGGAAGATCCCACATGCCGCGAAGCAACTAGGCCCATGCGCCACAACTACTGAGCCTGCATTCTAGAGCCTGCGAGCCACAACTACTGAGCCCACGTGCCACAACTACTGAGGCTGTGCTCTAGAGCCCACGAGCCACAACTACTGAGCCCACATGCCATGAATACTGAACCGGGCACGCCTAGAGCCCATGCTCAGCAACAAGAGAAGCCACTGCAATGAGAAGCCCACGCACCGCAACCAAGAGTGGCCCCTGCTCACCGCAGCCAGAGAAAGCCCGTGCTCAGCAGTGAAGACCCAACGCAGTGAAAAATTATTTTTAAAAAGTCCATGTTCAGCAAACAAGATTTTACATTCCTTGATTCTTGCTTTTTATATCCATTTAATTCATCCAATATAGGAACTGTAGCAGATTTTCAAGAACTGAACATAAAAAGCCTTTAACTTATGTCCAACAGCAAAACTTAGCCTAGGGCCTGCTCTGTGATCTCTGTCCCATGACTACAGTGCTCACTACATGGTGCTGACATGATTTACCTTTCTGTTTACCTCCCTAGAATCGTCGATAAGCTCCTTAAATCAGGGGCTGTGTGTGTCATCCAGGGTTTGGCCAGCTGAGGCCAAACCAGCCTGACTCCTGTTTCTGTACAGCCCACAATCTAACCATGATTTTTAAATTTTTAAATGGTTGAAACAAATCGAAAGAAGAACAAGAGTTTCATAGTATGTGTGACAAGTACACGAAAATCAAATGTCAATGTCCAAAACCAAGGTTTGATTGGCACACACTCCCATTCACTGATATACTGTCCACAGCTGCGTCCAGGCAGGCAGGGTTGAGCAGCTGGGACAGGGCACTCAGCCCCACAAAGCCCCAAATCCTTGTTATCTGGCCCTTTAAAGAAAACTTGCCAAGCCCTGTTCTATCAGTAGTTTATCAGTCCTCCCCACAATACAGCAGGGCCCTGGGACACAGAGGGTCCTCCGCAAACCTATATCAAATTCAAATCAGTAGAATTCTGACCTTTGGAAAGAATCTGAGACCTCAAAATTGCTTTCTTTTATCTCGTAAAGTACCTTAAACAGCGTCAGCAAAATGGGGCTCTGGTGGGTACAAAGCAAGTTTATCGCTTGTAGGAAGCGATAAACATCCCCAGCCAGGATGAAGGGGAGAAGGTGGTTTTAACCGAGGCGGTGTCATTCAGCTCAGCCCAGCAACGTCAGCGGAGTCAGCAGAACTGGAAAGCAGGCGCCTCGCTCCCCAGAATCTGAGACCTAAGGCTCCTGCCTTAGGTTCTCCCAGCTTCATGCTGAGGGAGCTGCACGGTAAGGAAGGTGGCCTCCCTCAGAGAGGCCCGGCCTTGGTCCTCTAGCTCCTGGGAGGTGACCTCCCTCTAAACCCCTGGAATTTCCTGAGTGGTGGGAGTCCCATTCTTATTCATGGAGAGTTTAACTGATGAGATGACTGACTCGTGGCGGGCCGCACGGTACACACCCAACCTCCGGGGAGGTCAGCGGGGGCACCTGGAGATGGAGGTACGTGGGCAGTGACTCAATCAACCATGCCCACTGCTGAAGCCCTGAGAAAACACTCTGGGCACCGAAGCACAGGTGAGCTTCAGGCTTGCCGATGTTCGGTGCGTAGTGCCACACGGGGATGCCGGGAGGGAAAAGCTCTGTTTGGAACCCTCCCAGATGCTGCCCTGTGCGGCTCTTCCTCTGACTGGTACACAACTGCATCCTCTCCCTGGAATAAACATGAATCATCGAATTCTGCATCTTTTCAGTGAATTTTCCAACCTAAGGGTGGTCTGCGGAACCTCTGAACTTACAGTCGGTGTCAGACGAGCAGAACATACGTGACAGTCAGGAGGACTGTGTCTGTCACCTCCCGGTCTGGAGAAGTCCTGGTCAGCGCGCTCCTAGGACAGAGCAGCGGGGGGCAGGGGAGTGAGGCAGGCGAGGGCGGGACCCAGAATGCAGTCACGCAGAGCTCCTGCTCCGAGCACCTGGGGCTCCGCGGCCCTGGGGACCACTGCAGGCTGTTCTCCCACCCCAGTGACAGGGAAGCCCAGGTACTTATCGTCCACCAACTCCCGGCATCAGGGCTTGGGGGCTGCTCTCAGGGCGGCAACTCCCAGACCTCCTGGCCGTCCCTCAGGTGGCTGAGGGCAGGGTCCCCCCTGTGTCCAGGCAGAGTGACATACACGTGCAGAAGCAGCCGTGGGTGTGAGGGGATCAGCCAGCGCCACAGAGGGGACACAGGAGACCCCATCTGCATCTGGCTTGGTCGGCTCTATTTCCTCCAGTGAGCCTGGGGCACCTGGCTTTCTTGCAGTGGCCGTTCACCTCCCAGGAACACAGACACGCCCGCCACCTCCCACCCTCCCAGTTGGCCGACTCATCCTCCGGAGTCAGCTCAGCTCCAGTGTCGTCCCAGGGCCTGGGGGCCTTGTCTTATTTGCCTTATCCACTCACAGCACTTCTCAAGTTCTGTTACCATTTCCTCTTTATCGTCTGCTTTCCCCCCATAAGATTTGACTTATCCAATTTATCCCCAGAGACTAAGATACTCAGTAATTGTTCAATGAATATCTGTTGATATTATGAAGGAAGGAATTTATTCTGGGAATAATGGTATGAACTGATTTAAAACTTGGTCTCAAGAGCACTGTCATTTTAGAAGGGATCCCAAGAAACTCTAGTGGAAGAATTGCAGACAGGAAGCAATCTCCTTGAAGGAGGGCAGTTTGGAAAGTATCTTCAAAGGCCCTCAGCTTACACACCCTGGATGTCCACCTCTTCTGCTCTTGATTTGCAGGTAAAAGGCATGCACCAGAACACCGTGGGAAACAAGGAGATATGTCTACCTTAACCCACAGCATGTCACAATCTTGTTGCATATACACACTGGGCTTCACACTTCGGATGCATGTACACGCTAGAGGAGATGGGGAGTGCCCTGTAAACAGTAGGGCCTCACTGTACATTTATCAAAACAGAAAGAACTTCAATGGCCCAGACAGTGATGCATGCCAGGGCAGACCAGGAAGCTGAACAGCAGGCAGAGGAGACAAGAGGAATACAGCAGTACCTACTAAAGGCAGTTCTCAATAATACGCTAAAGGTTACAGCAACAGACGGTTCAACCAGGTAAGAAAGTGTAAGGATCTAGGTAGATGTATAGTTTGCTAGGGCTCTCATGATACAGTACCAGAGACCGGAGGCTTAACCACAGAAATTCACTGTCTCACAGTTCTAGAGGCTGGAAGTTTGACATCAAGGTGTCACCAGGGTGGGATTCTCCCGAGGCCTCTCTCCTGGGCGTGTAGACGGCCGTCTTCTCCCTGTGTCCTCAGGTGGTCGTCCCTCTCTGTGTCTGTGCCCTGATCACTTCTTCCCACAAGGACACCAGTCCTACTGGACTAGGACCCACCCTAATGACCTCACTTCACCTCAGTTCCCTCTCTAAAGGCTCCATCTCCAAATACTCACATTCTGAGGTTCTGGGGCTTAGGGCTTCAACATATAACGCGGGAGAGAGGAGACATGGTTCAGCCCAGAATGGTAGACTTTTGGGAATTCTACTGCTTGTTTGATTTTTATAAAGGATTGGCTCTGACCACAATTCAAAAATCTGACGCTAACCAAGAGTGCCTGCTGCCATAGTAAAAATAATAAAGACCACCACTCCTGGGCTCCCGGTGTGGCAAGCGGTCCTGGTGGTGTGGGACATTAGCAGTTCTCCCCCCAGAGCTTGAGAAACAGCACATCCACGCTTCAGCCGGCCCTTCTGCAGTGCTCAGGCTCTGGTTTTCTTTCGCAAGGTAAATAAAAATTCATGAGTCCACACTGAGAACACAAACACAAATATGAAAGTAAATTCTTCCTTAAAACAGGATGCAAATTAATAAACGCAGAAGGAAAGAGGAACCCGGTGGTTCCCAGAGCTGTCCCAGACAGAGCTGTGCTTGAGACGTGAGCTATTCCCAGCCCCATGTGCCAGAATCACCAGCAAAAAGGTCCCACTGGTACCAAAGGGCTTCCTAGTCCTAGAAAAAAATACAGGAAGCAAATGCCAGCAAACGCTCATATCTGAGTAGTGGAACTATGGGCGACATTTTTTTCTCCCCATTCGCATTCTCTACGTGTTTTTGAAGGGGTGTATATTGCCTTCAACATGGAAGCAGCATTTTTATACTATGCACTCATTAAGACAACTGTTGAAGTCTAAAATATCAAATTTTTTCCTTCTTAAAACTACTCGATAAGGATGTAGATGCTTCAGGTGCTGAAGCATCTGGGGATCCAGATGATGTAAACATTTTAAAACATTCTCCCCTTGGATAAGTGACTATTGAGAAATAAAGCGGTCACTTAATTTGACCTTCAAAATATTACAGCAGGTAACTGTGGCAGCATTTACCGTGCTCACTCTGGCGAAGTGAACAACTTTTGATGATATTCTTTGAAATTAAAAGTACTGACATTTCTTCAGTCTAACTCATAAACACTCCACAAAGATAAGAGAAAAGAAAAAGAAGAGGGAAGGGAAGGGAAGGGAAGGGGTCTCATATTTCCAGCTTATTGTGTAATCTCTGTCACATATGTACCAGTATGAAGAATCTCCTCGTTCACACAACACAAATTTGAAAGATTAACATGCTGATACAGGGAATCGAAGGAAATAGTGTTCAGTGTTCACTACTAACAATTCAGGGATCCCCAAACCAGTAATAGGTTATCTTTTCCTATATCATAAGTGTTGTAACAAGAAATTAAATAATGCTGCTACTGTGAGCTCAAGGAAAATTTCCACACACACACACACACACACACACACACACAAAATGGAGTCAGAATATTTGAAAAATTGTGATGTTTTCAAGTTTTAACTTTTAACGTGTTGACGCATCATTATAGTTGGTTACAGAGGAACTTAATTTAGGAATTCAGGAGTGCATGGGCTGATGTCTATGACATTGTGAGAACCTTGAGAGGAAATGCTCTACATCCTGCAGTGGCCGAGAGGTAAAAACGGACAAACTGGTTTTGTACTAAATGAAACAGTGGCATCTCTCCAAAACGTGCAGATTTACATCGCTTGTGATAAGTGCCCTTTAATTCCATATTCCCTCCCAGCCTCCAGACCTCTTGATAACTGGAAAATTCGACTCTCCTTATGAGCCCTGGGATGAGGGCCAGGGATGCCCAAGAGCTGACAGCATCACCCACGCCAGCAATCCACCCTCCTGCTACCCACCCCGAACAAGCACATCAAGTGCCCACAGGCAGAACCACCTGGGAGAAAATACATCCTGCTCCAGGCCAATCAGACTCGTGAAGAGAACGGAAACCCCAGCCATCACCCACAGCCTTGGGCTGAATAGTACAGAACTGTATGGGAATTATAAACTCTGTCCACATTCTTTCACCCAGCCCTACCCCATCAGACGCTCAGAGTTGCTGACACTCTTCCTCAAAATTCTAGGACATATCTAAGAAAATTCAAGTCTAAAAGGAAGAAGAAAATGAGTTTACATTTGCTTTTTATAAGAGATTCAAGGCTTCCTGATATCGCACAAATGAAATTCTTCCCTAATTTCATGCAAGTTTTAGAACTTAATCTTAGAGGTCAAACCCAGGAGAGCATCTCCTGAAAACCCTGCAGTTCTCAAGTAGAATGTCCGAGTTCCAGAGAATGAACACGACCGTGGGACCTGGCTTACCCAGCAGGCAGGGGACGCAGGGGATCATGGGTCACTGTCATTGTCCACTTAACTCCACTGTGAAGTTTATCTGATATCACACATCATCAGGGAGATGGAGGGTTTCTTTTGGGGAGGGGGGAGCAATATAGTTGCCAAAGACCAGAAAGGACCACTACTCTCTTTCAGGTAGGCTCTCCCCCAAATCCCGCCTGGGTCAGGAGGGCGAGACTGCAGTTGTGCAGAAGCAGCAGCGGGTGGAAGCTCAGAGCATGGACTGTGGAGCCAGGTGTCCCGGGTTCAAATTCTGTCTCCTCCAGATGCTCCATGTGTAGAATCAGGGAAGGAAGAGAAGCTCCTTCATAGGCCTGCAATGGGTTCTGCGTGAGTTAATACCTGCAAAGTGCTTCCAACTGCCTGGAGCACATAAGGTCCATTAAATTACAACAGCAGCTATGAAAACCTATACGTCCACAGCAGCAGGGTCAGTATTACAGTATAAACCAAAGTGCGTGGAGCCAGTTTCCAAAACAATGCTGACCCAGGAAAGCTACGTCAACTTTGTGGGAGCCATAACCTTCCCCTGTCCTACCCGTAACCCAATGGCTGGAATCAACAACTATGGTCCGAAAGCTTTGGGTTGAGGTAGGAGGGTCTCAGCATAAAGGTGTAAGAGCAAATCCTTTCCTTGTGGCCACAATGAAAACAAACAAAAAGGCAAAGTGAGAGTAAAAATCCAAAGCCTCTTAAGAAGACAGTTAAAGATCGGTGGTCCCAGAAGAGGAGGGAGGGATGGAGGCATGAACAGGTGGAACACAGGGGACTTTCAGGGCAGTGAGACTACTCCGCATGATACCGTACTTGTGCATACATGGCGTTATATGTTTGTCAAAACTCACAGAATGCACACCATTAATCAAACGGAGCAGGACCCTATGGTCCTTCCCCCCAATGCCCTCCCCCTGCCTTCTTTCTGTGGAAACACTTTAGCCAAAGAATAAGTTTAATGAGAGAAGTAAGAAAATGCAGAAGCGAAGGAAAATAGTCAAACGAGACCAAGTAACAATAGTTTAGTCATTAAGCAAAGTCAAGGACCTTTAGTTCCTCCTCAGGGGCTATAGATCATATTCTGAGCCATATCTTCGGAGCTGTCTTGTAAATACTGAAACCCCCAGCAGGTGGAAGAAGTGAACTCCATGATGACCAGACCGTAGCCATGACACAAGCTGCCACAATTCCGAGAACTGGCCTAAGGAAATGGGAACAAACCGACCCTGGAACTGAAGACTAACTGTACCTAAAACAGTCAAGATGACGCTGGTCAGACCACCAATGACCAATTTCAAGATGACGGTCAGAGCTGACTGTGCTGTTTCTACATGCGGTCCCCTCCCTCCGCCTATAAGAGCTCTTGCCCACTGACTGTCAGTTTTGGCGGGGTGGGGAGAGTCAGCCTTTGGACAGGCATCCACCTTCCCACCCCGGTTGCCGGCCTCCAAAATAAAGTAAGCTTTCCTTTCCACCAACCTGGCCTCTTTATTGGTTTTTGAGGGGTGAGCAGCCGGACCCCACTCTTGGTTACATTAAGTGTGAACCCTGGAACTTCCGTGGTGGTCCAGTGGGTAAGACTCTGGGCTCCCGATGCAGGGGGCCTGGGCTCGATCCCTGCGTAGGGAACTAGATCCCGCATGCCACAACTAAGAGTCCACATGCCGCAACTAAGAGCCTGCGAGCCGCAACTAAAGATCCCGTGTGCCACAACTAAGACCCGGCGCAGCCAAAATAAATAAATATTTTTTTAAAAAGTGAACCCTAATGTAACCTATGGACTTTAGTTAATAATAATATATCAATATTGGCTCATCGATTGTAGCAAAGGTACCAGACTAAAGCAAGATGCTAATGGTAGGGAAAACCATGCAGAGGAAAAGGAATATATGGGAACTCAATGTATTTTCCACTAAATTTTTGGGTGGAAGTGCTAAAAAAAAAAAATCCAATAGAAGTCTATTCATTAAAAAAATCCACGATCTCTTAATGTTCTCAGACATATGGCAAACATGCAAACATCCCATCAAAGACGATATCTCTAGTAAAAATCTATCACACAAGTACCAAAACTATGTTGAAATTAATGCCACTCCAAGTAGGTGGATGGACTGAGTTGACACGGTAGATGACAAACAAAACACAATTTAGAACTCTACGTAGAAATTTAAGAAAAAAGAAACTATTGTTTGGATTATTTTACCAGCATCTATAAATGGTAAAAATGCTAGCTTGCACATATTATTAAGTATCTTTCGTCAACATGCACGTGACATGAAGGTAGTACGTCAAATAGGAAATCAATGAAAGAAAAGAAGAGAGTAAACACCGGCCTTTTCCTGTGGATTCAGAAATGCCCTCTAAAATAGGTATTGCAACTATGTCATAAAAGTAGGGTATTCACCCTGTCTGTACATTGTGGAATGACACTGCCTGTGAAATGAATCCGCTTCAGCAGTGGTCCACCGGCCACCCGCATTCAGGCTTATCACTTCCTTCTCCCCGTGCGTTTATAAAGCATCTATCAGCACAGCACCCGTGACGTGCCAGAAAACTGACGTAACCCCAGACTTCCCTATGTGGTTGAAACTACACAAACCTGCAAGGTAAAACTTAACTTTCGTTATTCTCATTTTGGGGAAGAAAAAGGCAAGGAGACGAAGGTACCGGGTGTGGCCACACAGCAGGTGCGAGAGGAGGGGCAAGTAGACTTCAAGCTGACCAGGCCTCTGGTCCCGCCCATCGATGAACCACCCTAACCGTCCGCCAAGGTTGAGTCCCCGCCCATCCTCACCAACATACTGGGCTTATTAAATTACCACGGAGGGAAGCAGTGACAAACACTCCCCACGGGCACAGAGAGTGGAATGACCCAAGGGGCTCTCCTAGGAAGCTGTAAACGTCACACAACCACTGACAACTCATCTTCACATCTCTCGTCCCCATTGCTCCTGAGCCAGAGACCTGAGAGACCTCCGTCTAAGAGCTGCCTTTCCTTATCTCACAGGCTTCAATGTATCATGTTCGAAAGGAAGTTTCAACACGGCCCTCCCCTCCCCAAGAGGAAGAGCCCAGCCCCGCCTCCAGTCTCTTCCATCTCAGTAACCGGCCCACGCTTCTCCCCAGTTTCCCAAGAAACCCAGGCATCCCTCTCCCTCAGACGTCATATCCAAGCCTGGCCAATTCTGAGTGGAAGCTCCCCACATCTATCCCCTTCACCCTGCTTTCACAGTCTCTCTTTTCTGCCTGAATCAGTTCATGTGCTTCAGAACAGGTCCCCAATTCCCTGTCTCTGTCTTAAGAAGCTCCCCCAAATATAACTTGTATCACATCACACACACCCCCCGAGTTCTGACTCCTCATTGGCTTCTATCTTTGAACTTTCAGACAGGATATAAAATACTTGATCCTCCAAAGCCCTGCAGAGCGCAGGGCCCGGCCTTCTCCAGGACTCCTGTGGCCACGTAACAGTTTCTTAAACTCCCCCAAAGACAGTGAGTTCTTTCCTGCCCCAGTGCCTTGGTACATGCCATTGACTCTGCCTGCTCTTCAAAATTTCCAAGAAATTTCATCGTCAGAGAACTTTTTCAATATGTCACATCTCCTATCTTTCTTATCTTAGTACCCTATTTTTTCCAAAACACTTGATCAAATGTCTATCCGTTTTTGAAATGGCTGCTTTCCTCACTTCCTTCTTTGCTAATAATAACAATTTTACTCCATAAAGGCAGAGTCTGTACCTATATGCAGAGCACCCTGCAGGGAAATGGCTTATTAGCACACTATTATGTGCTAAAATGAGTGTTTTTTAAATGAATGGATGAATGAATACATGAATGAATAAGCACACTATGATGTGCCAAAAAGACTGTTTTTTTAAGTGGATGGATGAATGAATACATGAATGAATTATTTTAAAGTAAACGTAAGAAATATGTTAGGTATCAGAATTCTTTCATTCATTTAGTAAATATTTACCGTCCTCCCCCTCATTTTGTCGTAGGAAGGGGAAAAGCCCTTTGCATAATATTTAATATTTGTCACTCATTACATGATACCAAGGTACCTGTTGTGTAGGAGAGAACCTCACTTCCAGAAGAGAGAGGTTAAATACTAGCTTCTTACTAATATTTCCATTTTTCAACGGAGGCGTTTATAGAAGGTCAAATAATTCACTTTAGGGAAAG
>NW_006775372.1:2982925-3012952 GCF_000442215.2 Lipotes vexillifer
AAAGATGTTTTCATCTCTATGAAGGAAAATGGCTTAATTTAAATATTTAACATTCAGATATATTTTTTTCCAGAAAAGTGGGTAAAGGCATGTACAAATCAGATAAGAGGATATTTGTAGAAAGGTGCAAATTACATTAACCTTCTGGCTGTTACCGGAGGATACAGTGCTAAATTACTCTTCTGAATAGTAATTTTCTGCTGGTTTCAAAAGAGAAAAAAAGAACATGGTTGTGAAGCCTCTGTGCTGAGCCAGGATGTAACCTGATGAAATGCCCAGACCCATCAGTAGTCACGAGTGTTCCTCTGACTTAGGAAATGCCCCGGCATGCTTATAAAAACCAACCTTCTCTCAAATAAAGCTACATTTATACATGCTTTATATTATGATGGCACATATTATATGTATATATACTATGTGTGTATAGAAGACCATTCAAAAAATCCAATGATAGAAATCAATTTTATTGACTGGATCAAAAAAAATCTCTTCCCCAGAGATATCACAGACCGCCCCCCCCCACACACACACACAGAGCCCTGTTTGTACCACACAGCTCCCCTGACATTAAAGAGAATTAAAACTTGGATCCACCCCGTCATGCCAAGGAGCGTTTAGAAACCTACTTTTACAGCAGGAAAGCGTCAGGTTCTCGGTGGTGGCTGCATGAGCAGTGCCTGAGGGGATCAGTGTACATGGAATCGATCTGGTGCTCAGGCCCTAACCTGTGCATATAAACTCCAAATCTATCAGCCCAGTTCCCATGAACGGTCTGTTTAGGCTTGGCCTGAAGCAGTGGGAACAACCCATGCCAGAGCGTTCCCCGTCAAGTGACGGGGGCTCAGTTTATAATCTCCGCCAGGGCCAGTGGTGCCCTTGCTCCCAGCATGTGAGTCATTCATTGCTTAACAAGCTTTGCTGCAGCTAAGCAGCCGGGATCACTGGGCACAGGGGCTGATC
Organism: Lipotes vexillifer; assembly: GCF_000442215.2. Taxonomy (NCBI): domain Eukaryota; kingdom Metazoa; phylum Chordata; class Mammalia; order Artiodactyla; family Lipotidae; genus Lipotes; species Lipotes vexillifer. Next base: position 2,983,886 of record NW_006775372.1, read on the forward strand.
TCTTGTCCCCTGGATGAGAATTCAGAGCCAGACACCCTCGCCCTTAACCGGCCCAGGACAGGGCTAACCAATCTGTTAATTCACCATCCTGGGGTCTTCATCTTGAACACCAGTCATGTGCTGATTGTAACAGGAAAACTCATCGCCCAGAGGGTGGCTGATCTCACAGAGCAGGAGAGCACGATGGACCTCACCAGGATGAGGCTTCTTCCAGGAAGCAAAAAACAAGAGTGAAAGGACGTTTTCTTAACTGTTCCAGGGGACATAAAAATAAATAAAATCATAGAACTGACAAAGAAGTTAGAACTTTATATCAGTAGCACGTAGCTAAATAAATATTACTTAAAATGGAGTATCAGTGCAGTATTCAACTTTATTAAGCACGTTACGGAATAAGACAGCTTTTTTTTTTTTTTTTTGCGGTACACGGGCCTCTCACCGCTGTGGCCCCTCGCGTTGCGGAGCACAGGCTCCGGACGCGCAGGCTCAGCGGCCACGGCTCACGGGCCCAAGCCGCTCCGCGGCACGTGGGATCTTCCCGGACCGGGGCACGAACCCGTGTCCCCTGCATCGGCAGGGAGACTCGCAACCACTGCGCCACCAGGGAAGCCCAAGACAGCTATTTTTTTACACTGAAATCATTTGCTACTTTAGATGTCCTTTAACATAAAAATAGGAAGGTGATGTAACATGATTTTAAGGTAAAACCCATATTTAAAAATCGTTACTGTGCCACCAACATCCGTTCACCTCTTGGCATTAATATGGTAAACGCTACTTAATGCTTCGTGCACGACTGACTACCTACCAATGATCTAATGTATTTTTAAAACTGGCGCGTCACACCGAATTTGACTCTTTTCTCTGTTCATCGATGCCCCCAGGGATGACTTTTTTTGGTTCTTTTTCGGAAACTGACAAGAGATTTCACAGGACATGATGGTGCTTCAAAAACGTTCGGAACCATGGAACTTGGCAGTCGTACGCGTTTCTGCTCACCATTACTACAATCTCCATGGAAAAGGAAAATCTCTGTCTGACAGAGCTGGGGAGTTTTTCCAAATGCTGTCAAGAACAGAACCCTGGTTTGTACAAAGAGTCAGAGCAGCCTGCAGACACATCAGCCCTCTGGATCCAGGATGGCATGGGCAGTGATGTCACCTTAAAGGTGGGCCTGAGGGTCTCCGCTACGGCACACACACCAACTCCTACTTCCAGATGGTCTAACTCCATGTCCGTGTTCTGCGAGTGTCAAGAAATGGGCAGTGAACTCTGTTCTGCCTTGAAATGTCAGGTAAAGTTAACTCATGTTTTTGAAATGATTGTGTTGGGTCCTTTCCCCAAATCACCACAGAGACGATGCTTAATTCAGTGTCCAGGTTGGGTGCAGTCAACATTTAAGTGAGATTGAAGGGCCAAAAGTGCACATGCTTGGAGAACGCAACCAGCAAGGGCAAAGGGCAAAGGGCAAGTGGAGTAGACTGTGATGACCTTGACGCTGCAGTGAGGCCGGCCTCAGCAAGGGGCCACCCCCACCACCCAAAGCTCTGCACTGCAAGGGTGCCTATTGTCCCTCTCTGCCCAAGGTGTCAACCAGCCTGTCACCGCGTTCCAAATGCCAGCAGTAAAGGAAACCTCACAAGCTCCCGAGAAAGGCCACATACACCAAATGTAAGGACCTTTTGGCTAATTTCTTGACTTTGCACCAAGAAACTCATGGTCTGGATTTATTTATTTTTTTTAACATGGGAAGACTGCACAAAGCCCCTTCACTTTTATGTGATAGAAAAGGGAGGCGCAGAATCCACGAGCGTATCTGTTGCAAAAGCACAGAAAGCACTTCCTCAAGGTCTCGGCTAATTTAGGTTTCAAAAATACTACTCTTGTTTATTCTTTTCAGAAATGAAAAAAATGCCCACTTTGTTTTGTTGTTTGTGTTAACATTTCTGTGATCCCCTTAAGTCAGAGTTATAAAATCAACAAGCCTCACAAAGAAAGTAACACATGTTACTAATTGAGTGATGGGATTGCTTTATCTACTTTCTAAGGTCTTAAAGACACAGATGACTCAAATGACGAGCATAAAACTCTAGGCCTGAGGAGTTCCTAATAAAATGCATGTGCCTCATCCATGTGAAATTCATAATTCACACACAGAAATCCCTGAATTGCCTCTAAAATGTGGGTGATCCCAGGAGCAACAGAGGAATCCCAAACAGATTTTCTCAGGCAAACTGTGGTATCTGTGCATCTGACCTCCCGACTTGGCCGTCTCTGCCCCGTCTCCATGCAATCAGCTCCGGGTAACATAATAGCAAGCTCCCACTTCCTCAGCCCCTTTTTGATTGTAGAGTTAATTCTTACCAAATACGATCTGAAAGGCATATGTGGGCCATGGAAGGAAGTCTAGAAATTGAGTCTTACATGCATGGACTACCATACATCCTATACAAGAAAGGAATGTCTCAAGACCCAAAAGCTATGAATTCAGCACCGTCGACTAGCACAAATTTCCTTTCAAAAGTTGGCACCCCTGAACTGACACAAAAGTTAACAGAGAGAATCTCCCGGGTATTTTGTAACATAATGTATTCCATATTTTCCTAGGCATCGTTTTTGGGCCTAAACATGTGGTAACACATAGATACATAAACTGATCATATGCTGGCTTCAACCTTCAAAGCAGAGAAGCAGGATCTCAAGGGATCTCCTCAAAGAAAGGGATGGTAACCATGCCACCAGAAATCCTGTCCTCTCTGGCGGTGTTCAGAGAGGGTCCACGCAGATGCCAGGTAAAGTCTCGAGAAATTAATGACAATGGCAGTCTCTATCTGAACGTGGAGCTGAAAACAGCCATGGGTCTTAACCTTTGGGAGAACGCAATCATCAAGACATCTAAATATAAGAAGGCCATGTCTTTGGTCTCTAAAATTAAGCATATCTACATCAACAATTTTGTTTAGAAATGGTTAAGAGGAGTTTCCCCTTGGGTGTCCCAGTTTATATTTCTTCCTGTTTTGACTGATTTGTTTTCCATTTAACTCAAATGGCAAACCAGCCAAAGTTGAGAATTGGGTTCCCTTATGTATGGTTTGATATCATATACTCTGATTTCCTCTCCAAAATCGCTCATTTTGTTGAAATAGCATAACTATAACTGTTTTTCCTTTGGAAAGAAACTAAGACAACTAAGGCACATGCCTATGTTATCTTTATTTGCATAAGCTAATCTGGGGAAAATCTTTCCAAATATGAAAAATAAAATGACTTGATACTTTTTGTAAAATGTTGCATCATTCGTCCATAAGTCCCACTGAACTTAGGAGGTGGGGGTTGGGGTATGTCTTCTCTTCTTAAATTGAGATGTTCCAGTAGAAATGTATTTATGAAAACATGGTCTATAAATTTAGGAAGATCCATAACTATCTCATAAATGTTCAGTGAGGGAAAAAGAACATTTTCTTTATACCTTTCTTTCCCTTCCAAGACTGACCATGGAAAATTGAGATGCAAAAATGATTGGGGGTTTTGAGAGCTGGCCTATTTCTCAACATTATACATTGCCTAGTGCAGTCTTTAAAAACTTTCTCAAAGGACACATCAGTGACAAAGTGGAAAGGGCACCGGCTCCCAAACCACAAGACCTGCGCTCCACCCCTGTGACGTGGGCATGACCAAACCAGTTTTCTGTTTAAAATATATTAGTTATGACATTAGTATGAAGACAGTCAAATAAATCGCTCTCCCAGTTTTATAAATCTGTAAAATGGAAAGCTTACCTGTTTTAGACTTCTGCAAAAATTAAATGAGACAGTTGATGGTAACGCAATGGACAGTCACGGATTTCTACACAAGTGGACGAGTACTAACATTACTAATAGGGTGACTTCAATGAGAATCGTAATCTCCAAAACTTAAGACAGAGACTGGAAAAGGAACAAAGAAACTGCACTACCTTGTGCAGAGAAATCTATTTTGTAAGTATATTAGTTCCCTGCCCTGTCTCTTCCTCACCTCAGTTTTATTCACATCTTCCCTCTCACCTTAGATGGTGCTGCCCAGTAGTACTGTCCGCAGCGAGGGCTACAAATGTTCTCTACCTGGGCTGCCCCACACTGCAGCCTCTAGCGGTAAGTGGACACCAAGCCCTTGCAGTATGGCTAATCTGGAGTTTCTCTACCTGAGCGCCACTGACATTTTGGGACAAATACTTCTCTGTGGTGGGATCTGTCCTGGGCACTGCAGGATGTCTAGAGCAGCAACCCTGGGCCCCACCCGCTACACGCCAGCAGCACCTCCTCCTGCTAGCTGTGACAACCGAAGATGTCCCCAGACACTGCCACATGTCCCCTGGGGGCAGCAAAGTTATCTCTGGTTGAGAACCATGGGGCTACTGGAACTAAATTTTTAATTGCACTCAATTTAAATTAATTTAAACAGCAAATGTGTCAAGCAGCTACTATTTTGGATAGCACTGTCTTAAAACTCCTGAAATTAGTATAAAAAGGTAGACTGGGCTTCCCTGTGGCGCCATGGTTAAGAATCCGCCTGCCAGCGCAGGGGACACGGGTTCGAGCCCTGGTCCGGGAAGATCCCACATGCCGCGGAGCAACTAAACCCCTGCGCTGCAATTACTGAGCCCGCAAGCCACAACTACTGAGCCCACGTGCCACAACTACTGAAGCCCGCACGCCTAGAGCCTGTGCTCCGCAACAAGAGAAGCCACCGCAATGAGAAGCCCGCGCACCTCAACGAAGAGTAGCCCCCGCTCGCCGCAACTAGAGAAAGCCCACATGCAGCAACGAAGACCCAACGCAGCCAAAACTAACTAAATAAATAAATAAAATTTATTTTTTAAGCAAAGCGAGACTGACAGTCAACAAATATGATGGGACATTCAGAATTTTTTTTCCTGAAAGGGCTAAGGATTAAAACAATATAAGCTTTCACTTTATTTGCATAATAATTATTTATTTGCTGTCATCAACTCAGAGCAGTGACAGCAATCTTAACCCAGCAATGAAAAGGTACAAAATTAATAGGAAAAGGAGATTCTTTTAAAAAACCACCACAGGTTTTTTGTTTTTGTTTTTTAATCCATACCTGCCACCCAGGGAGGGAATAATGAGATGAACAGAGATCCATCGGTAGCAGGGGCCGGAACCAAAGAGGGAGTTAACAGCCGTGACCACCCCAAGCTGTGCCTGCTGGCTCTCTGTCCCCTCTCTGCGAACACCTCCACCACGTGGGACCAGGTGCGACTGCTCTGGGGCAGCAGGCGTGACCTGACCTGGCGAGCTGCCCCTCAGCCCGCTGCGGTCACCTCATTTCCGTCACTGGACCCTGAGCTGACGCCGGGGCCTTTCAAGTGGGGTTACACAGGTTCATAGGATACAGTGGGAAGTTTAGTGAGGTAGGAGGAGGGAAGACAATCCCCCATGGACATGAAATAACTGCGTCAGGTCAGAGAATCCATAAACAACCAAGGGCCCCAGAATGAGTCCAAGTTCAAAGGGAGTGGCGCATAAAGCAATCCGCCTCTCTGGAATGTCAAAGGCAATTGAACAGCAAGAGCCTGGAGGCTGAAATGTCTCACTTCCCAGTCCTACATCCCAAGAAATATACGGGTACTTCTGGAAAGAAACAATATTCAGTGTGGTGAAATACACTAACGTTTTATATTTCCTCCCAAATACTTGGAGGGGGAATCTACTCAACGTTTCTGATGCCAGGAACAGTTAAAGTACAAAGAAAGAACATGGGCTGGAGAGACAAACAGTCCTGCCATTTAGCCCACAGCTGGCCAGTTTCAGGAACCTTGGACAACTCGTTATTCCAAGCAAAGCCCAGCTTTCTGAACTGTAAAGGGAGATAAATAATAGCCACTTCCTGGGGTCTTTGCAAAAACTAAAAAGAGCATCTTTCAGAATGTGCCAATCCGTACATTTCACCCAGTTTGCGTGCTCTAACTTTCAATTTCCCTTTACTGAGGGCATTTTGGTGCGAGCGGCGCTAGAAGATACAGAAAAGAATAAAGACTGCCCTGCCCAGCAAGGAGCTCACGGAGCCCCAGAGGCTGTCAGCACTGTCTCTCCGCTCCAGGGACGCCCATCTAAGGAGACAGGCACATAAACACCGCAGTAGATGAAAGAGGTCCACAGTGGGAACACACCACTTACTGTGGGAGCAACTCGGACGCCACGGCTCATATAATCTGGAGAGGAAATGCCCCCTAAGTGAACAGCTACCAAAAGAGAGCAAAATAAACAACTCTCTTTAATTGTAAAACAAAAAGGCTCAAGCATCTGTTAGCTTCAAGAGCTCTTCCAAAGGACAAATAGTTCAAAACCATTGATTCATGAGTACTTACTCAACTCAAGAGTCCTAGAGATTAAATGATGACCCACCCTGTCCCACCAACCTTTGTTTTGACAATTTAGCATAAAAAATAACAATAATGGTCAAGTAAGTCACAACTTGGCTTTAAAAGAAGTGCATAATGTAAGTGAAAGGAGCCAGACACGAAATGACAAACACTGCGGGATTCCACTTACGTGAGGCTCTTAGAGGAGCCACATTCACAGAGGCAGAAAGTAGGAGGGTGGGTGCCAGGAGCTGGGGAGGGAGAAATGAGGAGTCAGGTGTTTAGTGAGTACAAATTTTGGGTTGGGGATGATGGAAAAGTTCTCGAGATGTGGCCAGTACTGATGGTTGCATAACAATGTGAATGTGCTTAATGCCACTTAAAAGTGATTCCAATGGTAACATTTTAATCTTATGTATATCTTATCGCAATAAAAAAAAAGATGAACAGCCTGCTTATGCAGCACTCCTAGCTATGAGGCAGGCTCATGCACACACACACACACACACACACACACACACACACACACACACACACACACACACACACACACACACACACACACACACACACACACACACACACACACACACACACACACACACACACACACACACACACACACACACACACACACACACACACACCCTGCACCTATGGGCCCCTTGGCATTGAGATGGGAGAGAACGTCAGAGAAACCTCTTGGCTGCCCCGCACAGCACACTCCACTCACAGGAAACAAACAGTCCTGAAAGTATGCCCTGTGGCACGCATCTCTACTGTGGCTGAAATACAGAATCAGTGCTAAGGAGAAAATATTAGCTGATACTCCTTGGTGCGGGTACGATGCTTAAAGTGTCCCTGTCTCCTGCCGGGTGCCCACGTCCCGTGGTGTAACATGACCCATTTGTCTTGCAGCCACATCAAAGAAGCTTTTCTGGTTGATGACCAAGCAGACTGCTAACAAGAAGAAAAACACTTTAACAATTCGTAGTTTAGGCACATATCTCCTTTTTTAAATAATGAGAGTAAAAATTCCTGGAACTCAACTCGTCTGGATTAATTTTAGTTTGTGGTGAAATAAAATAAATTAATGCCTTGGGAAACATTTCCATTAGGAGAAGAAAGGAAGGAAGAAAGGAAGAAAGGAAGGAAGGGAGGGAGGGAGGGAGGGAGGGAAGGAGGGAGGGAGGGAGGAAGGAAAACAGAAGGGAAGGGAAGGGAAGGGAAGGGAAGGGAAGGGAAGGGAAGGGAAGGGAAACCCAGTTACACATAGTAAAATGGAAAGTTCACTCAACTACATGTCATAACATTTGCAAGGAATGAGCAATGTTATTCTGGACATGGCGCCACCCGTGAAGGGCTGCAGTATTTCCAGTTAATTGGTTAGACCCTTGCTACTCAAAATGTGGTCCATGGACCAGTAGCAACAGCAGCACCTGAGAGCTTACTGGAAATGCAGCGACCCCTGTGCGCCACCGGACCCGCTGAATCTGAATCTACACGTGAACAAGATCTCCAAGTGATGCGCACTCAAGCTTGAGGAAACTGGTCTACGTAAGTAGGGCCCCAAACGGGGTCTTGACACACTGGTGCACTGCACTATGTTGTGTGACACGGCACTAGTAATTTGTGGTCTGTAATAGCAAAAACAGTTAAAAACGTCACATCAATACATGTGGGCAAATCCATGATTTTTCATCTAAAATGAGAATCTTAGCTGTCTGCGTCTCTATAAGGCTCCTTGACTGGGAACCAAAGTGGGGAGAAGAGAAAAGATACAGCCAAAGCCGGACCCAAAGGTCTGCACCCCTGGGAACATAAAGCACTATTAAGACATCAAGATGTTACACAGAATAACACGTAAAATAATTCAAAATTTTAGCTGATAGAAAAATTATTTGTAGCAGAGTATTATGCATATAGTGCGTATTAAATAAACACTGCCTGAAATTCCACACATTAAAGAAATCATACCACTTCATCCAGGTGAGTTGCATGAACCAGTCCTGTCTCACAGGAGTTTCATGCCCATGTTAGGGCAAGAGAACACTGCTTCCAACACAGCTAAATAAACAATGGCTTAGGTGTGATATTTTAGTAGGAGTGAGTTAAATTATCTCCAGTTACTGCCATTATTTGCAGACCTGCAAAAATGTTTAATGATTAAAACCAATAAATTCATCATTCTAAGCGATCTTCCTAGTAAGGCAGACTGTACGCTGATCCCAAATATTTTCTGCCCCACCTAGAAGTGGATGGTCCATGACTACATACACTTCTCTGTCCATGGGTGCTGTGTCTTGCTTGGCCAATGGGCTGTGAGAAGTGCCAAGGACCACATCGGAGCAGAACTTTTAAGAGCCATCCCAAGATTCTGCCATTTTTCTTTACTCCCTGCCTCAAAACTAGCATACCTGTCAAGTTTAGCCCAGAGACCAAGCTGGGGAACCTAAGAGGGTAGGGGAAAGTATTCTCCCTCTACACTAGTCTAGGAAACCCGCAATTATAAAGCAGGCAATGAAAATCAGTATTCATACAAACTAGTAAAATGTGAGGAGGAACATTAATTGATGCGTATTCAAGAAAATATAGCTGAATCTATTGTTTGAGAGACTGTCCTGCCTCTCAAAACCCTGATTTCCATTTTTATTCTCTTTTCCTTATGGCCACACTATCAAAAGGAGGAGGCACTATAACATGAAATAAATCTCTCCATTTCCACATTTTCCTCAACTCACATGCAGTCAGGCTCCTGCCATCCAGGCTCTCCTACCCCCTCCTTCAAAGTCACCAAGGCCACTGGGGTACATTCCACTGTCCTCACCCCCTATTAGCCACAAGACACTGAGAAGGCTATTCACTACACCGTATCTTGCACAACAAAGAAAGTTAACATTCTCCCTGCTCTTTTCAGAAAGATGCTTTGAAAAGCAAATGGTATTAATTTCTGTGAAGACTTTTGCAGACTGTAAATTTTTTTTTTAACATCTTTATTGGGGTATAATTGCTTTACAATGGTGTGTTAGTCTCTGCTTTATAACAGAGTGAATCAGTTGTACGTGTACGTATGTTCCCATATCTCTTCCCTCTTTGTCTCCCTCCCTCCCACCCTCCCTATCCCGCCCCTCCAGGCGGCCACAGAGAACCGAGCCGGTATCCCTGTGCCATGCGGCTGCTTCCCACTGGCTATCTACCTTACGTTTGTTAGTATATACACGTCCACGTCTCTCTCTCGCCCTGTCACAGCTCACCCTTCCCCCTCCCCATATTCTCAAGTCCGTTCTCCAGTAGTGCAGACTGTAAATTTTAACCAAGCGAAAAGACATTAACATCAGGACTGAAGACCAAGCCAAAGCTGCTGTCAACACATTTCGGAAGGAATCTCGAGTAATAAAAATGTCAAATTACCGCTAATGTACACTTGGCACGTGAAAGAATTACACTGATCAGAAGGTAATTCTGAGAACAGAAAACTGAAGAATTCTAATCAGACGACGAAATGTATACGCAGCCCACACCCCATCCCTTCCTCCTACTTATCCCTGCACGAGCTGCACCAGGCACACAGATGTAAGGTAATTAAACCTGGACCAGTACAGAGGGAGTAAAGAAGGATCAACTAACTATAATAAAGAGGCGTGAGGAGAATGCGGTTCACAGCCTCGAGAAGCTTGGGTTCCACATGCAAACACACAGAAGCAAAAAAACTCCAAGACAATGAATGTGAATACAGCATCGTGTCAGCGCACAGGAGGGACTGAGTCATCGGTTCCGGAGCTGAGGAAATATAAAGGTCAGAAAGGCTGCACAAAAGAAAGGAATTAAATCTGGCCATTGGAGGAAAAGGAGAATTTCACAGCAAAAAACATCTGGAACGGGCACATCCGGTTTTCAGGTCCACATGGAAGGAACATGGAAATTGCCACTCCATCTTCACAACAAATAAAAAGCTGAACAGACTGAAAAATCAACAACTGCTCTTGGACCCATAAGGCAAGGGAGGACACAGAACAAACCAGTGCTCCAAAGACTGGAGAGCCAGACAGGCGAATACAGGCAGTCACAGCTCCCCGGAGCAGCGATCCACAGGTGGAAGCCACCGTGGGAACCAGTGCTGAGGTAGGGAACCTCAAATCTAACTGACCAACTGCTGGAGGCTCCAGGTGACAAGTCTGAGGGTTAAAACTCCAGAGGGACTCCAAAAGGAACCCTTCTGAAATATGCTGGAGCAGCATGTTCTTTCCACGAGGGCCAGCGTCAGGGAAACCAGTTCACCAGACCTTAACTGGCCAGGGTATTATCAGAGCCTATCTGACCTGGGGACAAGGAATGCCCAATGCCAGCTGGCTTTAGCCATTCTGTCCCACCTAAGGGCGGAGAAAAAATTTCAGAAACACGTGTGAAGGTCACAGTCCAGAGGCACAGGCTCACTAAAAGACTGACATCTAATGATAAGACTAAGGATGCTTCCACTCCCCCACACACCTCACCACCTCGTAACTAAAGGCCTATTTAACAGCCGTTCCTTTTACCTGGTAGATCACATCCAGCTTTCAAGAGATAATTACAAGCCATAACAAAAGGCAGAAAACACAATCTGAAGAGAAAAAGCGAGCATCAGAAGCAGATATGGCAGGGATGCTAGAAATATCAGACTAGAAATTTAAAACAACTATGACTCATATGCCAAGGACGCTAATGGATAAAGGAGACAGTATGCCAGGACAGACGGGCAATGTAAGCAGAGAGGTGGAAATCCTAAGGAAGAACCAAAAAGAACTGCTAGCTATCAAAAACTGTAACAGAAATAAGAATGCCTTTGATGGAATTAGGAGTAGATAAGTGCGCAGCTCAGGAAAAGAATCATCAGACACAAAACTTCAGATCCCCAAGCTCAATAAACAAGTGGAATAAATGCCAAAACCCTGCACCTCAGCATGTCACTTTCAAATTACAGAAAATCAAAGATTTGAAAAAAAAAAAGAAAGCCTGAAAAAAGCCAAAGGAGAAAAATACACTTTACCTATAGAGGAACAGAGGATTACATCCAACTTTTCCTCAGAAACCATGCAAGCAAGGAGAGTGGACAGAAATAGTTAAAATGTTGAGATGAAAAAAAAACCCACCAACTAGAATTCTTTAACCTGTAAAATTATCCTTCAAAAGCGAAAGAGATACAAAGACTCTGTGACAAACCAAAACCGAGAAAATTTTTTGCCAGTACACCTGCCTTGCATGAAATGATAAGTTCTTTAGAGAAAAAAATAACATCAGACACTCAGATCTACATAAAGCAAGCAAGAAAGAATATTACAGAAGGAATAAGTGAAGATAAAATTTTAAATTTTATTTATCTTATTCTTAATTGATAACCGTTTGTTCACAATAATAATAGCATCAAGCTATTATTCATTCGTGTGTGCTTACATATACATTATGCATTATAAATATATATTCATATGTGCATTTTTATTTTATAATGTATATAGTTACCTATTATATAACACATATAAAATACATATGTATATAAAATGTATATATTTATACCTAAATATATATTTATATATTATATATTTATATAATTGTAGATATGTATATTTCTGTATACTTATATATAAATAAAATGAATGACAGCAAAGACAGAGGGGCCAAGAGAAAGGAATTAGGATTAGTTTGTTATTGTAAAGCACTCACACAACCAGTGAAGTGGCATGGGACTATCTGAGAGTGGACCTGGATTCGTTGTAAATGTATGCTGGAAACTCTAACACAACAACTAAATAAAGTAGAAAAAAAGTATAACTAATATGCTAAAAAAGGAGAGAAACTAGAATCATAAAATGCTTTAGCCAGACTCATCAAGAAAACAAGGGAGAGGGCCCAAATCAATAAAATCAGAAATGAAAAAGAAGTTACAAGTGACACCACAAAAACACAAGGGATCACCAGACTAGTATGAGCAACTCTATGCCAATAAAATGGACAACCTAGAAGAAATGGACAAATTCTTAGAAAGGTACAATCTCCCAAGACTAAACCAGGAAGAAATAGAAAATATGAACAGACCAATTACCAGTACTGAAATTGAATCAGTAATTTAGAACCTCCCAACAAAAAAGTCCAGGGCCACATGCCTTCACAGGCGAATTCTATCAAACATTTAGAGAAGAGCTAACACCTATCCTTCTCAGACTCTTCCAAAATACGGCAGAGGAAGGAACGCTTCTGAGCTCATTTCGCGAGGCCACTCTCACTCTGAAACCACAACCAGAAAAAGATACCACAAAAAGAAAACTACAGGCCAATATCACTGATGAGCATAGATGCAAAAATCCTCAACAAAATACTTGCAAATTGAATCCAACAATACATTAAAAGGATCATACACCTTGATCAAGTGGGATTTATCCCAGGGATGCCAGGATTTTTCAATATCCACAAATTAAATCAATTTGATACACTACATTAACCAACTGAAGAATAAAAACCATATGATTATCTCAATAGATGCAGAAAAAGCATTTGATAAAATTCCCCATTCACTTATGATAAAAACTCTCCAGAAAGTGGGCATAGAGGGAACACACCTCAACATAATAAAGGCCATATATGACAAACCCACAGCCAACATCATACTCAATAGTGAAAAACTGAAAGAATTCCTCTAAGATCAGGAACAAGACAAGGATGCCCACTCTCACCACTTTTATTCAACATAGATTTGAAAGTCTTAGTCACAGCAATCAGAGAAGAAAAAGAAATAAAAGGAATCCAAACTGGAAAGAAAGAAAACCGTCACAGTTTGCAGACGACATGATACTTTACATAGACAATCCTAAGGACGCCACCAGAAAACTACTAGAGCTCATCAATGAATTTGGCAAAGCTGCAGGATACAAAATTAATATACAGAAATCTGTTGCATTTCTGAACATTAACAATGAACTATCAGAAAGAGAAACTAAGGAAACAATCCCACTTACTACTGCATCAAAAAGAATAAAGTACCTAGGAATAACCCTGCCTAAGGAGGCAAAAGACCTATACTCCAAAAACTATAAGACACTGATGAAAGAAAGTGAAGTTGACACAAACAGATGGAAAGATACACCATGCTCTTGGATTGGAAGAACCAATATTATTTATAAATTTATTTATTTATTTTTGGCTGTGTTGGGTCTTCGTTTCTGTGCGAGGGCTTTCTCTAGTTGTGGCAAGTGGGGGCCACTCTTCATCGCGGTGCGCGGGCCTCTCACTGTCTCGGCCTCTCTTGTTGCGGAGCACAGGCTCCAGACGCGCAGGCTCAGTAGTTGTGGCTCACGGGCCCAGTTGCTCCGTGGCATGTGGGATCCTCCCAGACCAGGGCTCGAACCCGTGTCCCCTGCATTGGCAGGCAGATTCTCAACCACTGCGCCGTCAGGGAAGCCCGAACCAATATTATTTAAATGGCCATACTACCCAAGGCAATCTACAGAGTCAGTGCAATTCCTATCAAATTACCAACGGCATTTTTCACAGAACGAGAACAAAATACTGAAAATTTGTGTGGAAACATAAAAGACCCCGAAGAGCCAAAATAATCTTGAGAAAGAAGAATCAAGCTGGAGGAATCACACTTCCTGACTTCAGAATATACTACAAAGCTACAGTCATCAAAACAGTATGGTACTGGCACAAAAACAGACACATAGATCAATGGAACAGGATAGAGAGCCCAGAAATAAACCCACGCATCTGTGGTCAATTAATCTATGGCAAAGGAGGCAAGAACATACAACAGAGAAAAGACAGTCTCTTCAATAAGCGGTGCTGGGAAAACTGGACAGCTACATGTAAAAGAATGAAATTAGAATGTTCTCCAACACCATATATAAAAAAAAAACTCAAAATGGATTAAAGGCCTAAACGTAAGATTGGATATTATAAAACTCCGAGAGGAAAACATAGGCAGAACACTCTTTGACGTAAATCGCAGCAATATTTTTTTGGATCCTTCTCCTAGAGTAATGGAAGCAAAAGCAGAAATAAACAAATGAGACCTAATAAAACTTAAAAGCTTTTGCCCAGCAAAGGAAACTATGAACAAAATGAAAAGACAACCCACAGAATGGGAGAAAATATTTGCAAACAATGTGAGAGACAAGGGCTTAATTTCCAAAATATACAAACAGCTTACACAGCTCAATAAAAAAAAATAAAAAATAAAAAAACCTAATCAAAAAATGGGCAGAAGACCTAAACAGACATTTCTCCAAAGAAGACATACACATGGCCAACAGGCACATGAAAAGATGCTCTACGTCCCTAATTATTAGAGAAATGCAAATCAAAACCACAATTAGGTACCACCTCACACTGGTCAGAATGGCTAGCATCAAAAAATCTACAAACACCAAATGCTGGAGAGGGTGTGGGGAAAAAGGAACCCTCCTACACTGTTGGTGGGAATGTAAATTGATACAGCCACCGTGGAGAACAGTATGGAAGTCCCTGAAAAAACTAAAAACAGAATTACCATATGACCCAGCAATCCCACTCCTGGGCGTATACCTGGAGAAGACCATAATTCGAAAAGATACATGCACCCCAATGTTCATTTCAGCACTATTCACAATAGCCAGGACATGGAAGCAACCTAAGTGCCCACTGACAGATAAATGGATAAAGAAGATGTGGTACATATACACAGTGGAAAATCAGTCATAAAAGAATAATGAAATAATGCTTTGCAGCAACGTGGATGGACCTAGAGATTATCATACTAAGTGAAGTCACACTATACAAATATCAAGATACCACTTATCTGCAGAATCTAAAAAAATAATACAAATTTACAAAACAGAAATAAACTCACAGACACAGAAAACAAACTTATGGTTACCAAAGGGGAAGGGGTGGGAGGGATACATTAGGAGTTTGGGATTAAGAGATACACGCTAGTACATGTAAAACAGGTAAACAACAAGGACCTACTGTATAGCACGGGGAGCTATATTCAATACCTTGTAATAACCTACAACAGAAAAAAATCTGAAAAAGAATATCTCTATCTATCTATAAAACTGAATGATTTTGCTATACACCTGAATCACTGTAAATCATCTAGACTTCAATTTTAAAAAAACACAAAAAGTTGGAACAAAGAACAACAGCAACAAACAAAAGAGTATCAAATATGATAGATATTAACCCAACTAAATCAATAATCACTTTGAATGTCAATAGTCTAAATGGACCAATTAAAAGACACTGATTGTCAGAATGAATCAAAAGACCAAACCCAACTATATGTTGTCTATAAGAAGTGTGCTTTAAATATACAGTCACATATAGATTAAAAGTATGCTCATACTAATCATAAGAAAGCATGAGTAGCTATATTAATTTCAGACAGAGCAGACTTCAAAGTAAAGAAAATTATCAGGGATAAAAAAAGAACATTACATAATGATAAAGGGGTCAATTCTCCAAGAAGACATAACGGCTCTTAACAAACTCCATGAGACAAACCCAAATAGAACCACAAGGAGAAATACGTGCAATCACTATCATAGCTGGAGACTTCAACACCCCTCTCTCAGCAATGTACAGATCCAGCAGGCAGAAAATCAGTGAAGATATGGTTGAACTCAACAGTACCAACAGTCAACTGTATATATTGACATCTATAGATGTCAATCTATATTGTCATCTATACTGACGTCTATACTTCATCCAACAACAGCAGAACACACATTTTTCTCAAGCTCACATGGAATACTCATGAAGACAGGCCACATTCTGGGCCATAAAATGCACTATAACAAATTTAAAAGAAGAGATATCCTACAATGTCTGCTCCCAGATCACAATGGAATGAAAACTAGAAATTAGTAACAAAGATCACTGGAAAACCCCCAAACATATGGAGGTTAAACAACACATTTCTAAATGACACATGGGTCAAAGAAGAGATCTCAAGAGTCATTCAAAATTATTTTGAACTAAATGAATATAAAAACACAACTTTTCAAAACCTGTGGCATGCAGGGGAATCAGTACTTAAAGAAAAACATATAGCATTGACTGTTATATTAGAAAAGCAAGATCTAAGATCAATACTCTAAGTTTCCGATTTACAAAACTAGTAAAGAAAGAACAAACTAAGTCCAAAGTGAGGAGAAGAAAAAAGAATTAGAACAGAAATAAATGAAATTAAAAACAGGAAATCCATAAAGAACATCAACAAAACCAAAAGCTGTTTCTTTAA
Source organism: Lipotes vexillifer (assembly GCF_000442215.2). NCBI lineage: Eukaryota > Metazoa > Chordata > Mammalia > Artiodactyla > Lipotidae > Lipotes > Lipotes vexillifer. Next base: position 3,000,502 of record NW_006775372.1, read on the forward strand.
AAAGATCAATAAAATCATTAAGCCTCCAGTCAGGCTAACAAAGAAAAAGAGAGAGGACACAAATTACCAATAACAGAAACGAAAGAGGAGACATCATTATGGATCACATGGAAATTTAGAGTATAATAAAGGAATACTATGAACAACTCTATGCCCCCAAATTCAATAACCTAGATGAAATCGACTAATTCCTTAAAAGATACAACCTGCCAAAACTCACACATGAAGCAATGATCTGAATATGCTTATATCAATGTTAAGACATTGAATCACTAATTAATAACCTTCAAAAACAGAAAGCACCAGGCCCACACGGGATCACTGGTGAATTCTACCAAACATTTAAGGAAGGAATTATACTAATTCTCTACAGTCTCTTTCAGAGGACAGCAGCAGAGGGAAAAATTCCTCACTCATTCTATGAGGCCAACATGACCCTGATACCCAAACCAGACAAAGACATTACAAGAAAGCTGTAGAAAATGATCTCTCATGAACACAGACGCAGAAATCCTCAAGAAAATATTAGCAAACCAAATCCAAAAATGTATAAAAAGAATTCACAACCTTTGACCAACAGGGATTTATCCCAGCATTGAATGCAATGCTGGTTCAACATTCAAAAATCAATTAATGTAATCCATAACGATAAGAGGCTAAAAGAGAAAAATCACATGATTATATTAATAGATGCAGGAAAATCATTTAACAGAATCTGACGCTCATTCATGATAAAGACTTTCAGTAAATTAGGAATAGAGGGAAACTTTCTCAACTTGATACAGACTATCTACAAAAGTACCTACAGCTATCATCAGACTTAATGGTGAGAAACCTGCAGCTACCCTGGACCAGTAACACCAAAATCCACTGGAAGTCTCTCAGAAACACAGAATCTCAAACCTCAGCCCAGACCTACTGAATCAGAATCTCTGGAGGTGGGACCCAGGAATCTGTACTCGAGTAAGCTCACCAGGAGACGCTTAAGCATGCTCATGTTTGAGAAGCATTGCTCTAAGAAGTTGGGAGCCATAAAATAGTAGAAAGAGGGAGAAAATAGAGGCCATGAGACAAGTATATTTCAAGGACCATACATGTGTGAGTTACATCAGAGAGGAGGGCAAATTAGCTTGAGGCATGAAACTGAAGGACTTTGCACAAGGATGGGTATAAAGGTAAAGGAGAGGATAGCACTAAGGAGAATTGTGAGTTTTTAGGTTGAGTGATTGAGTGAATATCCATGTTTTTAATTACTATAGAGAATCCAGGGTGAGGGACAGGTTTGGAGAAGGCAAAGAGGCAACTTGGTCCAGGTCACAGAGCTGGTAAGTCACACCCTCAGCCCTGGAGCCCAAAGACCAGACTCTCCACGTGACGCTCACCACCTCTCATGCAAAGGGCAGAAGAAATGTGTCTCAGTGAGGACACAGCAACTTAAAGGTTTTTTCAAGGACCGTAAATCAGAAATGATTGGTATGGAGCTGAATCCACACCTCAGGGTAGAAATAATGGCTGTGGTCTGTGCACGTATAGACGGAGGAATATCGGGGAGAATGAAGCAGGTAAAGAAGGGACATTTCATCGGCCAAAAATGAAGTTCTCATTCTGCCTCTTCCAAATATCAGAGAGCAAATGCCACTGTCCCATTTCCATTAGATTTTGGTGATTCAGAAAGACAGCCTTCACCTCTATACACTAAGTGTCTTAAGGCTTGATTGATGCTACTATAAACGCATTATTGATACTATCTTAGAGGTCCAAAGGAGAATGCAGGCAACCTAGCTTTGCATTCGTCCTGAGCAAGACACAACCTCTCAGCAGAATGACAGCTCCTGTGATGACACGGGGGACTGCAGCACGGTGGCCTGCAGATGTGACTCTCCCAACCTAGGTTATTTTTTTTTCCTCCCCAATACTGTCCCCTGACTGCGCAGAAAATGATTTAGAAGTCATATAGAAAAGCGTCCGAGCGTTTGTAATTCAACGTTCCATCAGAGTTCACTTCTCCTTATAATATTCTCCATTACCAGCTGGAAAACAAAAGTTCTAAGGAGTTTCATTGTCTTTTTGTCTCCAAACGACAAAGAAACGAAATAAACATACACAGGATGCAAACAACAAAAGCGGAGGATGGCTGCAGAAAGGAGCTGCATTCCAGAGTTTTGAAACACAGCAAATCAACATGTTTGCTGCAGATTTGCCCTAGGTCTTGAAATTAGGCTTCTTGGGGATCGGAACACTTTTCGATGCAACTTCATGCAAAACTTTGGGGATGGCCAAGATTTACAGTTGATTAGCCCGCATAGTTCAGTTCCTTTCTCAAAAGCTTCTAGGAAGGGATTATTTCTGTGCCCAAAGAGCCCCAGAGAATAGGCAGGGCGGCTCACGGCCATAATGTGAATTCCCCGGACTCGGTACACTGTGCTCATTGAAGCAGATAAAGCGAAGTTAAAGAAGCATTTAGTTCTTCAGAACGCCAGCCTTAGTAAGTATCTTTTTGTGGAAGGATTTAGGAGGAGGGGAGGGTTTACCCTTAGTGCAGGCATTATTTCCTCATACAAAAAGGGAAAATGTGCATACAGTTGGATGTAAAAAGCCAAAAACGCACATGCCCCCCTCGCTCCCCAAGGAAAAGATGCTGAACACACACTCCCAAACGCCAGCGCATGAATCTTCACAGCTTAATAGTCCCAAAGCCATTATGCAGCTTCTCTTGGGAAAGGCGGCTCATTCATCTGCAACCGCCCAAGTTCAACCTTGCAGCTGTGAGAACCCAGAGGCGCCCAGCCCTCCAGAGCCCCACCTTCATCAGCAAATGGACTCCAGAAGAGCTGCATCCCGTCCGGAGGAAAAGCGGGCAGCTCCCCGGCCCCTCTCCACAAAGCTGCCATCAAGGCACGTGAGAAACGTCTACGAAAGGCTGAACCGGCCACATCTGCAGGCGGCCGAACACCCAGTGACCTCTGCTTGCACAGCGCAAGGCCCGTCCCGGCCCAGGCAGCTTCCACGGTTCTCATTCCCTATGCGGAATGTGACGCAGCATCAGTCACTTGTAACTACTCAAAACGCCCGGTGTTTAATAAGGCAGTGCCATGTGATCCCACTTTTCTAACCACCAGCACACGTCTCCCCTTCAGCTCTGCCTTACCGCGACCTGGCTTCCAACACGAATATACATCAACATCCATGTGAACTGAGCTACTGGCGTAAGGGAAAGCACATGGAGATGCACACGCTGTAGCTTGAGTGGGATTTCTGCTGTAGCTAAAGAAGGTGAAATGCCCAGTTCATCCACTTCTATTATTCTATGCCTAAAATTTTCAAGAGGAGCTCCCATAACCTAAGGCAGATTGGGAAGGTTCTTCATAGACATCAACATTTGCTACTCTAATAGATACTATAATAGAGAGAAAGAAGGAAAGAAGGAAAGAAAAAAGGAAGGGAGGGAGGGCCATCTTTACAAAGCGAACACTTTAAGTCACTGCCTCCCCCATGCGAATGGAAAATGAACTCACCCACATTGGTAGCTCTGCTCTGAAAAGACCCAGTTGAGAGAATTTCTTTCTTTATTGTGTGGTTTTAAAGACTATTCTTTGACCTCTGCTATTTATGACTTAAGATCTGTGAAGACAGGGCCAAACCCCTTTGGCTCGAAAAGGCGCTCACAAACAAAAGCTTTTCACCTTTGTTCCACTTACCTCATTCCCCCTCAGAACACGTCCATACGCACCCCCCGGTTTCACAACTTAAACTGCATTTTCTCTCTTTTGCCCAGTCACAGCCATTACCTAACTGACAAGTGGCCACCTTCGCTCCTTTCCAAGGAATGAAGCCCTAGTTGTCAGCACCAGCTGAAAGACCTCTGCTAGGAATATAGATGTCTTGTCATCTCACCTCAGTGAACCATGAAACTGTGGATAAAATGGTTCAGGAAACTAAACAACGCACCAGGCAAGTGTCAGCCACAATGGGGCATTTCTCTAGTTATTTGTTATTTTAGGGATTTATGGATTTATCTATTACCTTTCTCACTCCTAAAAGGATTCAAGACAATTTACAAAGATCCATAGGATACAGCTAGAAAACAAATCTTACGTGTGTGTGATAAAAACAAGATAAAGGAAAAGAAAAACTGGAGTCAGGGATAAAGCTAGTTCCCATATACACGGGATAAATTTCAGTCACCTCGTTAAAGGAGGTGATTTTATTTACCATTCAGCTTTCTAACAGTCAGTTCTAAGGGGAAAACACAGTGTCCACAGGCTAAGATATCTACCAGTTTCTCAGGGACGCAGAATTAGCACTGATAAAGTGAACACGATGAATGCTTTCCCAAGTTTTCTCCTGAAGGTGGCACGGAATAACAGACCGCTGTCCTTGGCAAGTTCCTCAGAGTGGCCTCGGTGACTGGGTTTGTGAGATAGTTTCTGAGAATATTACACGTGCTGCATTGCAGCAACATGGGATTCAGTAAATGTCATTTGTCAAAGGACAATTTTGAGATTGTGAAAGGACATAGTTAGTCCTGTAATGGAAGCACGGATTGTACAGCATCTGGAAACTATATATCTATCGGGCACGTATAAATACCGTTTCTCTCTGGTGCCTTTTGGTACTGCAAGGATACAAAAGGTTTGATATTCTAGTTCTTGGCAAGTACCAGGAGAGCAGTGGCTTGTTGATCCGTCACTGTCATTTCACAGCCAGCAGAACTGCTGTTAGCTCTGACATCCACAGCAAAAATTACAGGTCCTAATGAGGATGACTGAATAAAAACGTCATCCTAACTCTGCCTAGACACTCATCAAAGAAGATGAAGGGAGTACTTGATAAAGATCCTCCTTAGGAAAAATTTTCTCTTCCAACCCAGAAGAAAACAAAAGGTGCAAACTCAATGGTAGATCCCATGCACAGCTATGGTAATTTTAGGCTGAAAAAGAGTTTAGAACAAATGCCCAGCTTAGCCATTAAACATACACACACACACACACACACACACACACACACACACACACACACACACACACACTTCATATTATAACCAAGCAGCACCCTATGGGACCTTCCCAGGACAGACGATCCCCGCCATGTCCTCTGCATTCCTCTTGTTTGTAGAAAAACTTTACCCTCCTAGGCTTTCCCTGAGTTCCAAAGAACAAATTTAATCTGAGAAGTGAAAAATGCAGAAACAAAGGAAAACAGTCAAGCAAGACAAAATAATAGTTTAGCCATTACACAAAATCAAGGACGTTTGTTTCCTTCTCAAGGGCTATAGATAATATTCTGAGCCATGTCCTTGGGCTATTTTGGAGCTACTGAAACCCCCAGCAGGTGAAAGAAGTTAACTTCATGCTGACCACAAGCAGGTAGACCCCAGACCAGCTGGAACAGCTTGATGTTGATGACGCTGACTCCCAAAATACCACCAGGTTACCTCACCACCAACCAATCAAAAATATGTCCACAAGCTGATCATACACCTGCAACCCTTCTCCTCACCGAGTCATTAAAAACGTTTCCCTGAAAGCCATCAGGGAGTTTGGGTCTTTTGAGCACGAGCCGCCCATACTCCTTTCTTGGCCTTGCAATCAGCACTACACTTCCCTTCACCACAACCCAGTATCAGTAGATTGGGTTTACTGCACGGGCAATCAGACCCAAGTTTGGTTCAGTAACAACATCACCCAAAGAACATCATGCTTTGAGCAACGAACCTTACAGAAAGTCCTATGACCCCAAAGATTAGAAAACAAATATACTAAGGTAATTGAATGTGATTATTTATAGGATGAAGGAAGTTCTTCCACATCAAATAGATAAAAAGTGAGAAATCTTGAGAAAGGCAAATTAATTTTTCAAATAATTAGCCTATATTCCTTCTTCAGGCAAATTAGACACAAGAGCATCTCCTAGTAAAGAGAGTGTCAGCTAGTAAAAACAGAGTTGAAATTAATACCTAGATTTATTTCCCTGTAACAACTGCTCTTTTACAAACATAGAGCAATAGTGTTTGCAAGACAGACCACATGCCAACACATATTAGGCTTCTGAGAGGAACTCCTGTGTATGATTAGGCAGAACAACTTGACCCTCATGTCAAGGATTACCTAGAGGATGGGGTCACAATCATGAACACAGAACAGCAAATGCTGACCCCCCCACCCCTAAATTCAAGTGAGAGTTTTCACCTCAGGGGAGACTACCTCTTGGAGAAGGCAGGGCAACTCAGCACAATGACGTATTCAGTGCCCACAAATTCTGCCCTCCCCAACTTACTGAAGCCCAAGTCTCTCTTCTTTCTAAAACATAACCAGGCCCATCCTTCAATCGACACTTGTGGCCTTTGCCAGCTGCCAGCTCAAACCCAGCATCTTCAAGCAATCGGAGCTCATCCCGGCTCCTCTGTGTGCCTTCTGATGAATACATTACAACTTCAAAACGTTTGTCGGACCATTATCACCATGTGACGCATCCTGACGTATATGTGTTTCATACGTTCAAAATGCCTTCCCTTTCTAAAGCCAGCTTTCAGGAACCTTTCCTCAGTCATGAACCAAATGAGAGATTTCGTTTGCATCTTCTTTCATCAGATGGAAGGAGAAATTAATAGGAAGAGCTGAGGAAGGGGTGAGGATAAAGACTTAGGTAGAGGTGCTCTTTCCCCTCCACATGTCTTTGCTTTGAAGTTTACAGCAGGTGGAAGTCTTTCACACCCATAAAAGCCGATATGGAAAATCAGAAACACGTTGGGCTATTAACATGTCACGTGTTGGATTTAAATCTCTTTTCCTTAAATATTGATTGTGCTACGAGCCTGGCCAAGTTTTGCAAGTTACTGCAGCACACAGGCTAGTTTCCAGGCTAAAAAAACCCTGGAATGTTCCAGCTACTGATGGCTAATGATCGCCCCAAAGCACACTAATATGTTTGATAAAAGTTCCCAGCGTGAGGGCAGGAAACACTTACCATAAGAATGACAGCGAGAGGGAAAGCAAATCAGTGACACCAGTTCAGGCTGCCTTCCAGGCTGAAGGCTCCAATTAGAGCTGCGAGCTTGCATTCCAAGAGGCGGTGACAGATGGCAAATCTCTCATTGTTAAAATCATCAACTCACCGATCCACCTGCCTGAGCCCTAGCAGGGACCCTGCTGGGAGCCTTCGCTGATTCTCACAAACCTCAGCACCTACCACTTCAGAAATGAAGTTTTGAAACTAGGTATTCATTTAGCTCCCCCATTTGTAAGTTCTTTTTGTCTTTATCTGTTGTTCCACATTCTCTCACTTTGTTCTTTCTTTTTTTCTCCATTTCTGCCTTCACCTCGGAGATGATACCGACTTGCATGTTCCCCTACAGTGACACTGGATGGAGTACTTGAGAATGTACTTACACATGGACCCCTAACTCAAGGTTGCTGAGGATGTGATTTTTCAGCTGCAAGGAGACCCGGAAATCCAAGAGCTCAGGTCTCCCGGAGGAGAGAGTTCAACTCTTGGTAAGCACAAAAGCACATAATGGTCTTTGGGGTACTTAAAATTATGCCATTTACTGGCATGATGCTATAGGATAGTCTTAACAAATGTGCATGTGACAATTTTCATTCATCATGCTAGTACAACACTGCATGTACAGACTGGTATTTCAAAATAACAGTAGCCAAACTTTCACACACCTCACAATTTCTTTTCATATGCGTTCCATACACATTTTAATTCCACTGGTTTAAGGAAATAGAATATTTCTCTTCTCTTGCTAGATTATCACATCCCATTTACTTAGAAATAATATCATGACCATTACTTATGGAAATAATAACACTGGTATCCAACATAAAGGGAATTAATTTTAACATTGGAGAAGTTTTCTACTCCTCCAGTGCCACAATCCTACAACTTCTCTTGACAATCAACGTCAATGGTGGCTTTGCCTATGGAATAACTGGCACCTCCCAAAAGATATCAATATGTTGGACAAGAGATGCTCAATATCCATCCACTTGTCCTTGAATTTGATTACACAGAGTCAGGGAAAACTGTATGAATATCAGTAAGTATTACAATAGGCTTTAAATGTTTTAAAGGATATAAAACAACTGAAATTTCAACCTGCTGTACACTAGAATATTACAAAAAATAAACGGTTCAACTTTGGTTCTTTGGGTGTTTGGACATAGCGCATTTCCATGGGTGCCTGAATTTTCATTTTCCTCCTTAAGATGTATTTTCCTGGGGCTCTATGGATTTACAGTCATTACCACATAAATCATAGAAAGCATCTAACACAACACAAAAACCTTCAACAGTCACATTCAGTTATGTTTCTGGGGTTTGACCTTTATCCAATAAATTTCAGAGATGTCAGATGAAACGGTCCAGATGTTCATACAAGCAAAACCAATCTTCCTCACCTCTAAATTGGGCTCTGAATAAACCTGGAAAGTCACTAAGAATCTGGAGTTATAGCCCTTATAAGAATCGAACTCCCACTGACATCAAAGCAACATGCCACCGCACCAAGACTGAGCCCTAAATTACTGCTTTGCAACTCAAATCCTCACAACCAAATGGGAAACAGAAGTCGAGTGAGTGAGTTATAACACCCAAAAGGGGAAGGGTGAGCATGCCTGCTCCCCAGACAGGGGTGCGTGTCAACAAGAAGGCCATTCTTGGATGCAGTGCTTAGAAAGGTAACTGAGCAGCGTAAGGTCAAAGGATGCTTATTTTATAAAGTAAATGCATGACTCGCATGCAAATATAAAATGAACAAGTGTCAAAGATTTAACTCATGAAATACTGCAAGAACCAGTAGTATGTTACATGTGGTTCAAAGGAGAAATCCAAGAAATACAAATATAAATATATTCACGCACAAAAACAAATGCTAGGATGGAGTTACAACTAGATTCAGAATGGTCTATTGATGGGGGAAGCATCAATTGTAATACACTGCACACAACAATTTGCATGTCCAGGGACAAGAATCACCTGCATTATCATCAGCTTTCTACATTTACAGAGTAAGAAAATAGCTCAAAGACGATGAACAAGGCAGATAACCTGCAGGGGTGCAACATCCAGCCATCATTTTGCCCATCTTGAAGCGCTCCACAATTTTTACTGGCTCTAGTAATTGCGTTTTAACACTGAATTTTCCAAAATTAATTGTGATTTGATGTTTTCTTACTGTTGTTTACCATTCCTTCATTCATTCATTCAACAAATCCTCACAAGCTGACCAAAAATGTTCCACACAGGAGGCTAGAAACTGTCCATTTTTTAGTTTGAATACACCAAGATATGTCTTTGTATTGAAAGACAAATGCAACTTTACTGTTTTGTTTTTGGCTGATTTTTGCATATGTGAATGCAATGGCAAACTCTGGCAAATGGGCAGATCCAGCCTGGCACTTGTTTGTGTACAGCCAGCAGGCAAAGAATGGTTCTTACATTTTTTAATGGTTGGGAAAGATAACAAAATTTCATGACATGAACATTACATGAAATTCAAATTCCAGTGTCCAAACATAAAGCTTTAACTGGAACACAGCCACTGTCCTTTGTTTAGGTACTATCTATCACTGATTTCATGCTACGGTGGCCACATTAGTTGCCACAGAGATTTTATGGGCTACAAAGATGGAAATATTTACTATCTGGCATTTTACAGATATTGTATATGATGTGGACTTCCCTGGTGGTGCAGTGGTTAAGAATCCGCCTGCCAATGCAGAGGACATGGGTTTGGGCCCTGGTCCCGGAAGATCCCACATGCCGCGGAGCAACTAAGCCCGTGCGCCACAACTACTGAGCCGGTGCTCTAGAGCCCGCGAGCCACGACTACTGAAGCCTGCGTGCCTAGACCCCGTGCTCCACAACAAGAAAAGCCACCACAATGAGAAGCCCGTGCACTGCAACAAAGAGTAGCCCCCACTCGCTGCAACTAGAGAAAGCCCGTGCGCAGCAACGAAGACCCAACACAGCCAAAGATAAATAAATAAATAAGTTTATTAAAATAAAGAAATTGTATATGATGAGCATTAGAATTCCTAACATATAATGGGCCTCTGAAAAGGTGCTTGGCGCATACCACATGCTCGGTAAATTATATGTTTATTTTCCTTCATGTAATAAAGTGAAACTGCTGAGAGCGGGAGTGTGTTCTTCAATTCCTTTATAACTTTGCAAAATGCACAGACGGGGGTTTTCCAACCTCCCCCTGAGCTTGCAGCTTCTCCACTGTGAGGGCGTCCCGTGCACTGTAGTTGGTCAGCATTCCTGACCTCCACCCACTAGATGCCAGTAGCGACAACCAAAAATGTCTCCCGCCATTGCCAAATGTCCCCTTGGGGGCAGAATCGCTCCAGCTCGAGAACCACTGGCCTCAAACCATGCAGGACAGTAAGTCACTGCTCTCCATCATCTAGGAGCTAAATGATGCCAAAGACCCCTGACTTCATAGTACTGGCTTCATTATAGGAGGAAGATTTTCCTAATTAATAATAAATAATCACGCTGAGTTACATGGATACAGAATGGATTACAACCTTTTTCCTGAAGGTAATACAGTAATGACGTACTTAGGGGGAGGAAGAAAATGTACTGTATGGACTTCATTTATGGATTCATTCACAGATGTTTGGTGAGCAACTACTCTGTGCCAAACACCATTCTAGGCTTGAAAATACCACAATGAACAAAGACAACTCAGTTGATGCCCCTCGGAGCTTACTTTCTGGTGAAGGAGACAGACTCTCAGAGATAAAGGAACAACTATATAATGTCCTGCGGGTATAATACGGCCGAGGAAGTGTGTAAATGGGTGGGAGGTGACCTGGGAGGGCAAGGCTGAGAAGGTGGCATGTGTGCTGAAGCATGAATGGGGTGCGGTGAGCTGGGTGACTGCGGAAGGAGCCTTCTGGTGGAGAGAAAAGCAGGCTTGATGGGGCTAAAGCAGAGAAGAAAGTTGGAGAGAGAGCACAGGCAGACAAGACAGGGCCGATGTTTTAGACTGAGTGAGGTAGGAAGATATTAAAAGGTGTGAGGCAGACAGCAGCAAGATTCAGCTGATATGTTTAAAGGGTCTTTCCAGCAGCCACGTGGGTAGAGTAGAAGCTGGGAGACCCAAGAGGCTGCTCCTGGATGGGTCCAGGCAAGAGATGATGGCAGAATGGACAAGGCAGGCAGTCAGATGGGAAGAACTCACCTTCTGGAGGGATCCTGAAGGTGATGGGCTTTGCAAACACAATGAGAACTAATTAGAAAGTGTGTACTTTCTATAAAATATTATGTAAACTTTATCTTTTAACATATATTCAGAAAGTTATGTCGCCAGCATTACTTCTTGATTTGGTGAGGTGTTTTTACTCTTCTGTCCCAATATTTGCTCAAAACGGTTTTTCAAGTTGTTGGTCTCTATACAACACAGCCTAGGGGGTGGCATGCCAAACTTCAGTTTACCTCTACTGATTTGCTGAGTGATTCCAGGACATTATCCAATACGTATGTGCCTGAATTTCCCCATGTGTAAAATGGAGTCACCACCGCTCACCCTTCACCTCATTAACCTAAAAAGCAAAGGAAAAGCCTACACGATGCTTCATGAATCTCAGAATAAGTGCAAACTGTAATCATCTGCAAAAGTATCCCATGGTGATAATATCCAAAAGAGATAAACTTTGATTAACATGTAAGATTCATCCCCAAGTATTCAGACTAAAGACAACCCTTAAATTTATGTTGGCTTTGTGATACATTTCAAAGTTTGTTCTCTATGACTTACTGATTCATTTCTGCTTTCAGGTAAAAGGAATTGATTTCTTTTCTTGTCAAGTTCAGTCTCTCGGGTCAGCCTTGATCATTCAATTACAAAACATGGTTTAACAATCTGTATTCCCTAGGGCTGCAATGTTCTTTAATTAGGATATTTTAAAAGCAGTTTCAATGAACGTGTCCTATTCAAATTTCAAGTGTGTAAAAAAAAATTAATTTCTTGATGGCATAAGGAGAAAAGAGGTGCTTATGAGAAATAATACTGATACAACAAATTATCATTCAAGTAATACCCAACTAATAAAACTGGACAAAAACACTACTTAGGAAATTTAGTCAGCCTCATAGCCATACATTCACACTCACACCACACACACACACACACACACACACACACACACACACACACACACATATCCTCTCCTGCAGTGACGACATAAACAAATTACCCAAAACACCAACTGAAGAAAAATGAATATAATAGATAACCAGAAAATATCTTATCAGAGCAAATATGTATGATATTATATAAAAAGAGTAAAAGGATCATAAACCAGACATTTCATTTCTGCCCAGGATTTAGAGGGTCAGAACTAAGCAAAGTTTGTTTTCACCAAATTATTTCACATTCACATAATAATTCTGTTCTGCTTTTTTTTTTTTTTTTTTTTTTTTTTTTTTTTTC
>NW_006775372.1:3013156-3014691 GCF_000442215.2 Lipotes vexillifer
CCCGTGTCCCCTGCATCGGCAGGCGGACTCTCAACCACTGCGCCACCAGGGAAGCCCCCTGTTCTGCTTTTAATAACGCTCATGCGGATTAAATGACACAATGCATGCATGAATGTCAGAATGTATCATTATAGTGAAGTTTTAGGTTTAGGAACATTATTCTACAATCATTTACTTTGAGAAAATTTGTTTTAAAGACCTTTCAGACTAATAATGTTCTTCATAAATATGCTGTTTCATATTATTGTGTATTGCTCAGATGAAATTTTGGTTGTAAAATAAAGGAACGCTTCAATTTTCGGTCTAATAGTCATAACCATGAAAGAAATCTCATCAAATGCTATTACAATCCCAAAGCGCTGCAGTATTGATAGCAAGTTTAAACTTTATTCACTTATATAATCTGAATATAAAACCGACTTTGTGACTGGAGCTAAAGCATATACATACATATATACTCTCTCTATAAACATATATTTAAAGATGGTGATGTTTGGGGACTGAGGTAAGAAATCTATGCTATGAAACATATGAATGAGTATAATGATAACTTTAGAGCATGTGTGTGCAACAAGAAATACTCAAAGATAGAAAAGAGACTGCTTAGTTAAAGAATGAGATTAGCGAACGAGCAATTCCCACACACAAACACAATAAACGCATACAAAACAACTTAGGTGTAAGTAGAATGCATTAAATCTTCTCGTGTAATCAGATGTTTTCTCCTTAAAAATACTTTTGATTGAAATAATTAGAGAATAAAGAGAGAAATAAGGTGGTATACAGTAATGTTGATATATGTATCTTGATTGCAGTGGTGGCTACACTAACTAAATCCATACATGTGATAAAATCTCATAAAACTATATACATACCTTGTACCAAGGCAATTTTCTGCTTGTGATATTGCTGTACATATACGTAAAGGGTAACCACTGGTGGGAAATGAGTGAAGAGTACATGTGATTTCTCTGTACTAGCTTGGCAACTGTCCTGTGACTTTACAGTCGTTACAAAATGAAACGTTTTTTAAAATACTGATATAGTTGCAGGGAACGTACCTTAGAACATTGCTTGTGATTCTGGCACCAAACCAGGGAACCGTTGTTCTGCAAAAAGAAAAAGAAATATTGACTCATTAAATAATTTTCTATTTGAAATCTACATACACCTGTGTGTATTAATATAATTTTAAAATACTTGCATTAATGAAAGACCAATTTTGCCACCCTGATATATGTCTCTCTTCCAAAAATAGGATATCATTTTTTGCCCTTGACTTTATGATACAAATACATATAAAATAATGAAGATTTCAAGGTGTTTCAAAAGGAAAAGTGTCTGAGCCATCTCTCGGGTGTGCTGAGCAACGGAATACAGACCAACAGGAAAATGACCGCTAGACGGTTCTTCCGTAGTAAGTAGCTGTGGTAAATTTACAAGTTGGCATCCTGGAGGCTTTCAGTTTTAACCAATTCAGTAATAAGTGTTTGAGCCTGGAAGTCAAATCCCATGGGAAAAACCTCCTCTTTCCC
>NW_006775372.1:3014701-3019206 GCF_000442215.2 Lipotes vexillifer
CTTTCACTGGGATGTGTGACTCTGGACAAGGGACTTACTATGTCTGTCCCTCAGTCTGTATCTGTCTGTAAAGCATAAGGACAATATCTCCTGCATGAGGTCAATGGGATAGCTAAGTGAGACACAATCCACTTCGCACAGCTCGACAGTTACTCAACATGTACCAAATACTAGGACTAGGATTTACTTGTTTATTAAAATTTATTTTATGGAAGTATAGTTGATTTACAATGTTGTGTTAATTTCTGCTGCACAGCAAAGTGATTCAGTTATATAAATATATACATTCTTTTTCATATCCTTTTCCCGTATGGTTCATCACAGGATACTGAATATAGTTCCCTGTGCTCTACAGTAGGGCCTTGTTGTTTATCCATTCTCTATATACAATAGTTTGCACCTCCTAACCCCAAACTCCCAATCCTTCCCGTCCTCAACACCCCTCCCCCTTGGCAACGACAAGTGTGTTCTCTATGCCTGTGAGTCTGTTTCCGTGTTGTAGATAAGTTCATTTGTGTCACATTTTAGATTCTACATATAAGTGATATCCTGTGGTATTTGGCTTTGACTTACTTCACTTAGTATGACAATCTCTAGGTCCATCCACGTTGCTGCAAATGGCATTGTTTCCTTCTTTTTCACGGCTGAGTAACATTCCACTGTATATTTGTACCACAACTTCCTTCTCCATTCATCTGTTGATGGACACTTAGGTTGCTTCCATGTCTTGGCTATTGTGAATAGTGCTGCTATGAAGATAGGGGTACGTGTATCTTTTTGAATATAGTTTTGTAGGACTAGGATTTATTATCCCTAGTATTTGAATTTCTGCTTGAAACTTGTCATTCCACATGACTAAAATTTTGGTGACGGTTGGACTGTGATATTTACATCAGATTGTTCTAGGCTGGGGTGGTTGTAACAGGTAACAGAAACAGTCACCCAAAAATTAAGATGCTGTGGCCTCTTGTTCTTTGAAGTTCAAGGTTGGGTATGAGATAAAGTAGTCCATTTCCTGTGTACGAATGCCTAAACTTTTAAGAACATCGGTATGAATAGAATAGTATCACCTTGGTTTGCAGTTAAAAGAACACTGAAACAATAATATATCTTTTGAAAAATACTCTTATTACACGTTTATTGATATATAATTCACAAACACAAAAGTTAATCATATAACTCAGTGGTTTTCAGAAGAAAGGTTTTGCGACCATCACCGCTAATTTCTGAACTTTCTCATCACCCCTGACAGAAAGCAGTACCCATTAGCAGTCCTTCCACCCAGGTCCTGGCCACCATGAACGTATTTTCTTTCTCTATAAATTCACCTACTCTGGACACTTGTTATAAACGGAATCATACAATATGTAGTCTTCCGTGTCCGACTTCTTTCATTTCATAATGTTTTACATTATGTTAAGTGATATAAACTATTTTTGCTTCATCCATATTGTCATATATGTCAATATTTCATTCTTTTTCATTGTCACATTCCATTGTATGGATATTTGCTCTTCCATTCACAATAATATATCTTAATAATACAGGATTCCCAAAACCACCGGGTAGATCTCAACTGTTTAGGATTAGAAATTTTCCTCTCCTACCTAAAAATCACTCAGCTATAGATCTCAGTCCCACAGTAAGGCTTTAGCTATGAAATCTCTGCACCATACGGCCCTAGCTTTCTCCTTTACAGTCTTAACTCCCCAAAACTGCTGAACATCTCTGCAATTTTAGATAATCTGGTATCAACCTACTCATCTCCTTATTAAGGTCAACACATCTTCAGGGGGCCCTCATCTCTCTCTACGTATCAATGTTCATCAGTCCGACGAACAAGGACTGAAGCTGGAGCAGTCATATGAACAGCCTGGGCTGAGGTTAAGTATGATCTTTGGCAGGGTTGACATCAGAGAAATAATTAGATTGGGCAGAGGCCAGAGCCGGACAAACAGTGGACATGGTTTAATTACTGGAAATGACGTGTTAGTAAAAAGGGTGCAAGAAAGAGGGCATTATGGGCAAATTGGTGTTTCAGAAAAGGAGCCCTTGGCCTGGTGACAAACTCAAAGTTCACAGGGGGCGGTTACGCAGACTGAGCTGTCGGTCATAAATAGGGTGACAACTGCAACAAAAAGCAGGGGCCAAACGTTGAGGAGTATATTATCACAGGAAAGCTGACAACAGGGTCCAGGGCAGCTTTGGAGAACGTCCACCCTCATTGTCTTTCCCGGAAGGGTCTTTGGTCCATGCGGGGTTGGGTCCTGCTGGGACTTCCGAGGACCACGTCTGTCAGAGAACATCCTGGCCCCAACTTGAGTGCTCTGTGCTCGCAGCCCAGAGATGGGAACGCTCTGGGTTCCCTCTAAAGAGACTCAGGGCTGAAGTGAACGGACGCCAATCTAAGAGACTAGGTCAGGGCCAGATCCTGACAACCTCCTGCACCAGGTCTGAGGACCTCCTGCCTCCTCGTGTCAGGTCAGAGGGTCCGGCTCCTTGCTCTGGGAACCTTGACCTCGGACCAGCTTCCACCTCCTTCCCTTCAAGGTCTGCCTTTTCCTGGACAGATGGGCAGGACCTCTGGATGTCTGCCCCTGCTGCATGTGCCGCACAGCTCTTGGGAGATGTATCACACCCTCTCCTGCTGTAGCATCTGTTTTCTTTGATCTAAGCCTTAGCTCCTCAACTAGAGTGTGTGGTCCAGCAGACCGGCCTTCCTGTTTGCTCTCTGCTTCAAAGTTTCACACTAGCAACTGGACCAGCTCCTGATTCTCACAGAGGTGGCCTCCATCAAAGGCCATGCAAAGGTGACTGGGCCTGCAAAAGTAGGCGTGGCAACTGCTGCCTGCCCCCCATTAGTGGCTGACAAAAATATTACCCGTGGGGTAATATGCCACTGACCTGATTATTACCTATAAATGTTACCGTGATTACATGACTGGCCACATCTATGTAGCAGGCACTCGCTCTGGTGTTGGACATATTCAGCCCCACATAACCATCCCGTATACGACACAAGTTTCATTTACCCATTTTCTACTTAAGAAACTGGGAGTCAAAGATGGCAACTAAAATACGGACACCCTGAAGCCAGTGGTTAAACTCAACCGTGAGTACCCCAGTGAGGAAAGCTGAGCGAGACACAGGGTGAGATCTACAGTGGGCTGTGAAGGAATCTCCAGGTTTAGAATCTTGGAAGGAGAGAAGAATTGGTCCCCACGGTCCTGAATGCTGTAAGCTCAGGGAACAGCAGATTGGAAGAATGGGCTGGAGCACACAACAGGAGAGAAGCTTGGCTGAGCAGGTAGAAAGCAGATTACAGTGGATTTTGACTTACTGGAAATAAAGTATTTTATTTAGTAAATGACAGAGGGTTTTAAAAAAAAAGAAATAGAGGATTAGATCTGTGAGACGCTCTGTTCATGGCACACCTTGGTTAGAATCCTTTTGTTCCCTTTGTCCATGAAATGGTCCAACCTCAACAATAAAAGAATCCGGCAAAGACTGTCTTCAGCCGCCCAGCAAATGCAAACTCTGCTGACCCCTCCCGTGCTGAAACACAGTGTTCCCTGTCCTATTGGCTCGAATACCCCAATAGCCACAAAGCCATCTGTTGTCTACATTTTATTGGGAGTTAATATCAGTGCATCTCCTCAACCAAAGCATTTTCATTTTAAGCAAAATTTCCCATTAATCATAAAATGAAAAGCTGTCATTAGAAAGAAATATTCGGGGCAACAGTGAGCAGGCATGAAAGATTATTGTGATTATAATCATTTCTTTTTTCATTACTGAAGATAGTATGTCATAGTTTGTTTGGGAAGATTAAAAAGATAATCCATGCAAAGTATTTAGCAAAATATTTGGCACAGAGTTAGATGTAAAAAAAAAATTTTTTGAAAAGGCCCCTGTGATTATTGATGTTACTTCCTTCCTTTGCCATTATGTTTGTCCTGAGGAGTGCAGGGGTAATCCTGGACTTGCAGTCTCCCAGCTCCTGTGCGTAACACTCATCCTACGCTAACCGGTTCCATCTTATTAGTGAGGCTTGGGGGGTGGGAGGGGGGCGGGGGGAATTATCATGGATTTTTCCCCGGGTGGTAGCAATTTTCCAATGTTTGCCAATGTGATGAGACGGCAATTGCTTTAACTGCCTTGGACTGGCCATTTGTATTTCCTTTACGGTGAACTGTCTATGCATTTTACCGTTTCTATTTTGGATGGTTTACCCTTTTCTCAGCAATTGTAGCAGCTATTAGTACCAATCAGACTTAACAATAACTTGTCTGTAATAGGTGTTGTAAAATGTTTCCAGTGCATCATTTGTCTTTTGAATTTATTCATGGAGTTTTCTCTGGGCAGAAATTTTCTAAACACACACACACACACACACATTTCCACCCTATTTCCTTTTTGGGTTTTGGGTTTCCTATTTTTCTTAAAACAATCCCCCCCCCCCCCCCCCCCCCCCACAAGGCAGCTCTCCGATGCTTGTTTCTTTT
>NW_006775372.1:3019237-3026911 GCF_000442215.2 Lipotes vexillifer
CCCCCCCCCCCACCCACGTCAAGGTATTGCAGCTGTCCTATGCTTTTGCCTTTATCAATCAGCATCGGCCATACAATACAATTTATCTCTACAAAGAACTTCCACGAACCCTGCCTACTGGCATCAAGGATGTCTATAAACCCCTGAGTAACTCCAGCCACTGTGTTTGGGCCAGGTGTGCACGTACACTGCACCATCCACCTACGTTGCTTACCTGGAGTGCTCTTTGAGCAGGAAAGCAATGGAAAAAGACAAGAATCCGGTACATTTCAACATCCCGCCTGGGGGAAGTTTTCAGTTGGATTACAATAGCCTTCACCAGTAAAGCCAATTGACAACAAAAATTAAAAAGTCTCGCTCTGGCTAAAAGCCAGCAAAATAAAGAGACAAAGTACATTAGGCATGAAAGACATTTGCCTCTAGAATTATCACTGTAACCTCCAGGTAGGATCAGACAGCGGGACTTTTGTAATTATCTAAAGATTATATCCTGTATTTTATTGGTTTAACTAGATCAAACATGAATGCCAGTCAATCCAACTTTCAAAGAGTCTATATAAGTTCAATCAACTGCACCCAGACACCATTTCAATGATATTTTCAAAGTCCCTCCATTTCTAGCCTTTTGATTTTTTCCTTTAAGAAAAATAATTCTTCAAAAGCTTCAAGTAAACACTTCACTCAAAGACAGCCCTCAAGGGAAGGATAAAGAAAGATGAAAACTAGTTATCTAGATACAACCATTTGCAAAGAAAACAGAGGAGCAGGACAGATCCCACTTGTTTTTCAGCATAAGCAGGTGATGGTGTGGAAGAGCCACAAGGACTAAGCAGTGGGCAGTTTCGGAAACTCAGCACTGAGTGACTGCCCAACAGCAGGAGAGAACATTTGAGTTGAAATCATTCCAGAAAACCCACAATAGACCTAAACTTTACAAATCAACCCTATGAAACCACAAGTAATTAGCTGTGACTCAATCGATGATTTTCATTTCATGTTAAAGGCAAGGTTTTTAAAATGAAGGCATAGATTAAAATTTAGCAGCTCATTTTAATCCAGGATATTTTCCTATTACTTTGGAATTAAGAAATAAAATAGTTGATTTCATTTATTGTTATAAGGATATTCCTTTCTATTGTCGATATACTCACAAAGTTTCTCATGTATTCAACAGCAGCTAAAAGGAGTTCAGGAGACTTAAATTGAGACTCAGCATTTCCATGGCTCAAAGTATTTTTTTAAATGAATCTTTGCTAGTGGTCGTCACAACTATACATTCATTCAAAACATTCCTCAGGAAACTTAAATGCATATTGCTAAGCGAAAGAAGTCAGTCTGAAAAGGCTACAATATTGTATGATTCCAACTCTATGCCATTCTGCAAAAGGCAAACCTACGGAGACAGTGAACGGATCACTGGTTGTCAGAGGTTGAGGGGAGGGAGGGATGAAAAGGCAGAGCACAGAGGAGCTTTAGGGCACTGAACCCACTCTGTATGATACTGTAATGGTGGATACATTATACATTTGTCCAAACCCATAAAATGTACAAGAGCGAACCCTGATGTAAACTACGGACTTGCGGTGATGATGACATGTGGTTTAAGGGTCGTCAGTGTAGCAAATGTACCAGTGCGGGGGGGAGGGTGATAACAGGAGAGGCTGTGCATGTATAGGGTCAGATGGTGTATAGGAACTCTTTGTATTTTCTGCTCAATTTTGCTGTGAACCTAAAACAGCTCTAAAACAAAGTCTACTTACAAGGTTAAAAAAAAAAGCTATGTGTTTACATTTGTTGTTTAGAGTAGGAGTTCTTTCAAATGTTATGGACCATCCTCGGTAAATAAACAGCCTTTTCATTAACCAGTCCCCCTAAAATATTTCCCTCTGGATTCTACAAATCTCTCAGAGTGAACTGAATCCTACAGGAAAACAGTATTTGACCGTACAAATATACCTCTCCAGACACCCAGCCCTCCCCTCTGGCCCCCAGCACTGGAATGCAGGGCCCGGCCACGTTCTTTGCTTCACTTCTTCACACCTGGCAAGCTTGTCCAGGAACGAGAACCTCTGTTAAGTGCTGTCCTCCCACCCAGAACTTGTCCCCTCCCCCAAGTCGACTCCCATGCACCCTTCAGGTCACTGCAAGTGCCACTTCTTTCAGGAAGCCTTCCCTGACTACAACAGCTCCCCTTGTTGCACATGCTCTGTGCCTCCCTCTACTTCTCTACCGAGGCACTCTACACAGTTGCCAAGTATAAACACATTCATGTTGTTTTTCCTTAGTGATCATCACGACCACTCCCCACTCCAGCCCCGCCTATGACCTCCTTAAAGACAGAATGTGTCTATATTTCCCCCTCACCACTGGCTCCCTCATGATCTTAATGAATATTGACCGAATAAATAAATGAATGGAAGAGGGAGTCATACAAATAAATTTAAACTGAATCATTAGATCATGAGGAACTGAAAAGAAGGAAATAAATAGATGGAGCTGGACAAATTTTTCATCTTCTCTGGGTGGAGCCTTTAGGAAATGGCTTCATTATTTTGTTTCCTGTAAATGCCCAAGAGATTCGGCCTGAGAGTATGAAAATCTGAACAAAAACTTGTATTCAGAATCAAGTACAAATTACTTAAGAAATAATCATGCCAATTATCTTGTTACAGATGTAAATAAAGTCATCTAAAGAAAAATTCAGAGAACAGCAAGAGCTCGGCGATGCCACATATGGGAAAACATTACTTTCATTAACACTTCACTACGAATTTTAAAAAGGAATATGCTTACAAAGTCTGTCTGTGGGAGAGCACTAAATGAGGACGCAACTTTTACTACTTGCTGTCTCTGACAGAATGGTGGGACCCACCACAGAATCGGAGATGCCAGCTTCTGTTAGCGCAGCTCAGGCAGCGGCCTTCCAGCTGTAACCTCCTCCAAGAGGATGTGTTAGTTCTGAATTCATTCTTGCCACAGCTATGGTTTCGGATATGTATTCACTGAACCATGTTTGGTCATAAAATTTATATTTTCAGGAGAAAATTCTGGTAAATCGTGCATTCTCCACAAAATCACACAAGGCCCTGGAAGATTTCAAGAGCGAATAAATGACTTGTGCCGAAAGAAATCCAACCTTAGGTAGCTTTAGAGGCAGCATTAAATGTAATAAGTAAAATTTAGTAAATGACTCGTACTACAAAGTAAGGGAAGCATGAGCAACAGAGTCCCTATATAAATTCAACAACTCCAGCATTGTTCCTGGAAAACCGAGAAAATAAAGAAACTTCGGTAAAGACTTCATTCTCTTCCCAGCTCCTCCTTCACAGCAGGGACAAGAAACAGTGTCGATGAAGATGGATGCGGATTATAAAGGCAGGCATGCTGAGACATCACTCTCAAGTTTTTACTTCGCTGGTAAATTGTGTGGATTCTCCCAATTCCAGGAACCTCTCCCCAGTCGCCATACCTGCTTGTCTGGAAAGTAAACGCCTATGGAATAAAGTGCCCAGGCTGGCAGGGCAGAGGTACAAGGTACAAGGTACATCATGTAGGAACGACCATCTGCTTCGAAGTGCTGGAAGGGTTATCTCCAAGGTGGGTGGCTTGCGTCGGCCACACCCACTTCTGTTTCCAACCCTTACTTTGAAGGGTCCCTGACTTTAGTGTTGGTCATTTGTTTGGGTCTCAGTGATGGTGAGAAAGACAAGACTGGGAAGAAGAGAAGGAGCCGTAGGGAAGGAAGTGGATGAAACAGGCAAGAAAGATAGAAAAGGTCCCAAAAGTCTGGGGTAAGTGGCATATTAAGTCCTTGGGCGTAAACATGAGATGTTAAAACCTCTCTAAAATTTAATATAAAAGCACATTCTGCTTTTGTCATCAAGAGGCGAAGGCCAGCCTTCTGCACTCTTTAAGATTATTATAACCCAGCCACACTAAAGCCACTGGCATGAGGACTGCCATCAGCTGCCAATGGGCTGCCTCTCAGTGGTCCCTTTGGTGGGCGCCTGAATGAAGAGGTGGCACTTTCTGACACCAGGAGGCTATGCTCAGTTATGTAGCTTCAGCTCGGTCTTCATGGCAACCACCGGGCCGGCCTGTTCAACTTTGGGTATGGGGTCCCCACTAAAATCTGAGTATCCCAGCTACAACCGCAGTCCACAGGAATTAGAGACAAAGCACAGAAAGCAAGTTTGGTGGACACGAGGAGGTGATGAGCTCTGGAAACATGATTAATAACCAGGACCCACTTGTTTGGACCTAGAACATACCCTTTCAACAACCTTAGGAAAAGTCCTGAGATAACACACCATGAAGACACAAAATCTGATTGTTTCTGAAGTCGGGGTGCTTCCTACCCCAACTGCGATGAATATGCACCATCATTGCTGGCCAGGTGGCAGCCATGACATAGAGGTCAACACTTTACACATGTGGACTTGGTGGTCACTGTTGTGCACGCTATCACCATTTACACTGAGTTGTGTAGCTTGTTGGTTCTATACATGTTGGGTTTAATTACTACTTAAAGTGTGATCTGAAAGATCAGAAAGAGAAATTAAGGAAACAATCCCATTTACCATCGCATCAAAAAGAATAAAATACCTAGGAATAAACCTACCTAAGGAGGCAAAAGACCTGTACTCAGAAAACTATAAGATACTGATGAAACAAAGCCGACACAAACAGATGAAGAGATATACCATGTTCTTGGATGGGAAAAATCAATACTGTCAAAAGGACTATACTACACAAGGCAATCTACAGATTCAGTGCAATACCTATTGAATTACCAAAGGCATTTTTCAGAGAATTAGAACAAAAAATTGTACAATTTGTATGGAAACACAAAAGGCCCGGAATAGCCACAGAAATCCTGAGAAAGAAAAACAGAGCTGGAGGAATCAGGCTCTCTCACTTCAGACTATACTACAAAGCTACAGTGATCAAGAGTATGGTACTGGCACAAAAACAGAAATACAGATCAATGGAACAGGATAGAAAGCCCAGAGACAAACCCATGCACATATGGTCACTTTATTTTTGAAAAAGGAGGCAAGAAGATAAAATGGAGAAAAGAGAGCTGCTTCAGTAAGTGGTGCTGGGAAAACTGGACAGCTGCATGATAAAGAATGAAATTAGAACATTCTCTAATACCATACACAAAAATAAACTCAAAATGGATTAAAGACCTAAATGTAAGAACAGACACTATACAACTCTTAGAGGAAAACATAGGTACAACACTCTCTGACATAAATTGCATCAAGATCTTTTTTGATCCACCTCCTACAGTAATGAAAATAAAAACAAAAATAAATGGGACCTCATTAAACTTAAAAGCTTTTGCACAGCAAAGGAAACCATAAACAAAATGAAAAGACAACCTGCAGAATGGGAGAAAATATTTGCAAATGAAGCAACTGACAAGGGACTAATCTCCAAAATACACAAACAGCTCAGGCAGCTCAATATCAGTAAAACAAACAACCCAATCCAAAAATGGACAGGAGACCTAAATAGACATTTCTCCAAAGAAGAAATACACATGGCTAAAAAGCACGTGAAAATACGCTCATCATCACAAATTATTAGAGAAATGCAAATCAAAACTACAGTGAGGTATCACCTCATACCAGTCATCAAAAAATCTACAAATAGTAAACGCTGGAGAGGGTGTGGAGAAAGGGGAACCCTTCTACACTGTTGGTGGGAATGTAAATTGGTGCAGCCACTATGGAGAACAGTGTGGAGGTTCCTTAAAAAACTAAAAATAGAGCTACCATAAGATCCAGCAATCCCACTCCTGGGCATATATCCGGAGAAAACCATAATTTGAAAAGATGCATGCACCCCAATGTTCACTGCAGCACTATTTACAATAACCAAGACATGGAAGCAACCTAAATGTCCATCGACAGAGGAATGGATAAAGAAGATGTGGTACATGTGTACAATGGAGTATTACTCAGCCATAACAAAGAACTAAATAATGCCATTTGCAGTGACACGGATGGACCGAGAGATTGTCATACTGAGCGAAGTCAGACAGAGAAAGACAAATTACCATATGATATCAGTTATACGTGGAATCTGAAATAATGGTACAAATGAACTTGTTTACAAAACAGAAAGAGAGTCACGGATGTAGAAAACAAACTTACGGTCACCAAGGTGGAAAGAAGGGGAGAGGTATAAATTGGGAGATTAGGATTGACATATACACACAGCTATATGTAAAATAGATAACTACTAAGAACCTACCGTACAGCACAGGGAACTCTACTCAATGCTCTGTAATAATCTATATGGGAAAAGAATCTAAAAAAGAGTGGATATATGCATATGTAGAACTGATTCACTTTGCTGTACAGCAGAAACTAACACAACATTGTAAATCAACTATGCTCCAATAAAAATTAATTTTTAAAAATGTGATTAAAATAATTAGACTAAGATTTGACATTGAAAGGAAAAATTACTCTGTGCTCAGAAATGCAAAGACTAAAGAGGTGCGGCCAATATTCATTGGTGGAAAGACTGAACTTGCACATTTTCATATTTTCTTGTAACTAATAACTAATACTTTATAGGATTTAAGGAAGGAGTATGTCACAGGTAGATGAATCTGTGCTACACATTCTTACTAATATATGAACAAAAGGATTCACAATCTCATGCAAAAATGCAAATGAAGCCGGAAGAAATCACCAAATCTCCTGGACCAGATGAAAGCTGTTAACAAAGCAACAAGATATTAGTGAGACCAAATGATGCTTCATAAATGACCATCATTAAACCATCTGTCATTATTTACAATCACTTTTTAAAAATCTTAGGGTTATGTAAAAATGGATGTTCTGCCCATGGCTTCTTAGATCCCGTGAAATCTTGTATACGGATGTATGTCAGCTTCTTAGATCCCGTGAAATCTTGTATACGGATGTATGTCAGCTCTCCACAAATCCCTTTCTCCTCCATACTGACATATCTTCATAGTTACTCTTTTGGGGACTATTCCCCCTTTCCCTAATCTGCAGCCAGGAAATAATTAGTGAGTGATTTATTAAACTGGTAACTATTTTCTAGAAAGTGGGCCTGTGACGATAAGGAGCAGGGTATGGTCAGCGGAGGTAGGAAGGTCTGCCCATACCACAAACACCGGAAGTAAACCCAAGGTCAGCTCCGACGATGTCTACATGAAATGTGAGTACAGAATTTGTCCTGACGGGAAGTTGGGAGGAAGGAGCTTCCCGTGCCCTTCGTTCTTCCCAATGAGACCAGGACGGAGGAAATTTTCCACAAGAAGGGAGTGTAATGGGGGAGGGAATTTAAGGAGAGAAGTGAAAAGCACACTAGTTGCTGAAGGAAGATGAGAGTTGGAGTTGACCCGAGGTACACTCAGAGGATGGATAGACAGTTCAGACGTTTACCTGAGGCTGAGACTATGGATCTACAGTCACACCGCTCCATACAGGTGTGTGATCTTCTCTGGCAGTACCCAGCACTGAACTCACATCCAAGTAGGCAGCTATTAGAGCCTGACAGATTTAGAGTTAGAATTTTATAGCTAGAGAGTAGCCAAAGGGCAAGAAAATGAAACTACTGGGGAAAAAAAAAAAAGATTAAAATGATGCATCACGGGTTCTAGACAGGACTCAGCAGGAAATCACA
>NW_006775372.1:3026921-3044123 GCF_000442215.2 Lipotes vexillifer
AGAAGTGTCAATGTAACAGTACTTTCAAACTTGCCTGGTTCAAGAATCACCTGGGAAATGTGTTAAACACAAAGGTTCTCAGGGACTGACTCTGTAGACCTAGACGCGACCCTGAAACCTGTAGATTAACAGATGCCCCGAGCGTTGCTTACAATGTGGCACATGTGGTAAACACTAGGCCAACAGACTACCTGAACTTTGAGGGATTCCGGAATGAAGGTCTTGTGGTGAACGAGACAGAGCACTTGTGCAAAGGAAATAAAAGCACTAAAATGGTAGGTGCTTGTGCTCAGCATGGAAAAGTGGAGTTTAAAAAGCGTAAGACAAGCGTTCTGATGGGTGAGAGCACCAAGGTGTGCCAATGGTTGGAACTGTAGGAGAATTCTGTTCTACAAAATAAGAGTAATTGTCTGTGGGAAATACTGCCATGGACCACCCACATGGCCCCACGTCCCAACCATGTGACTGAAATGAACACATTCCTGGCTCCTGAGAGTGTTGAGAGCTGGCAGCTCACAGCTAAACTCCCTCTCTCCCCGCCCGGAAGTGGTACTTGGTTGAAGAGAGCCGACCCAAGGCCACGTTCCTTCAGGGAGAAGCCCATATCCAATGCCTGCTTGATGCTGGGGAACAAAGGACCAACCCTGTCCCATTCAGGGTAACTTTCAAGGCACCCTAAGCTCCAGGGCGCGCGATGGGACCCACGGTGGCTGCAGTTGCTCTGGCCCGCAGCCCGACTCTGCCTCCCGCTCCAGGCTCCGTCCACTTCCCCTCCAGGGCTGATCCTAAGAACACCACCCAGGAATGTTCTGAGCTCAGATCTCAAAATCTCAGAATACGCTGCACGAATAACACAACCCAAGAAAAGTATGCATCTTGCCATAGACATCAAGTATGAGGGAATGCGCTTTC
Organism: Lipotes vexillifer; assembly: GCF_000442215.2. Lineage (NCBI taxonomy): Eukaryota > Metazoa > Chordata > Mammalia > Artiodactyla > Lipotidae > Lipotes > Lipotes vexillifer. Next base: position 3,027,834 of record NW_006775372.1, read on the forward strand.
TCCAATGGAAGGGCTTCTGGAAGCTAAGTCTCAACAAAGGCAAGCAGATATGAGGCGTATTTCCCGAAAAAGATGAGGGTGTTGAAGAAATGAACCCCAATGTGGGAAGGTGTTAAGAGCAGCACGGAAGTGTGGCCCCTCCAGTGCAGCAGAGGAAAGTGGGTTTATAAGAAAAGGCTGGTGAGCGGGTCAGCATTTTAGCCCAAAGACACATCTCTTCATTTCAAGTCCCAACAAGATGCTCCTCAATCAACCAAGCTAGTTTAGGAGCCATCACAATTTCACTGCAGGTTAATACATTTTCCCTGAAACTAAGAGAATTGTGGTCTCTTGAGCACATTCACCAAAGAACATATTGTTTTTCCAATATGTTTCCACTTGTTATAGGCAGCTATGTTAATCTGCACTTTTGAAAGCAACTTTCGTGTGAGGCTGTGTACCAAACAGTTGAAAGGAACAGTGGAAATATTGTTTAAAAGACACATCAAAGTTCCTGTGAAGAGTTCAAACCATTATCAAAGGAGAAAAAACTGCAAGAGCAAAATGTGGAACAACAATTTAAAAACGTAACTTTACGCAACTCTTAATTACATCTTTTACTATCATTCTCTGGAAAGACAGTGATGAGGTACGTATTTACAACTCACTAAAGTATACATAGGCGACGTTAAATGACTAGTAATGTTTAGGAGTCTTCTTACGCCTTTTCTTTCCTTAATTGTTGTTGTTCCTGTTGCTCTTGTGTTTTTATTGTGGGATGTTTTAGACGTGAACAAAACAGAAAATTAGGAGAAATATTAACAGAATCTAAAGGGATGTAGTCAGCTACTAAAACAATGACTTCACAAGATCTCTGAGCTACAGAGGGATTCAATCTTGTCCTACCTGGGAAGGGTAGTATAGAAAAGCTGCTCTTATTCATAAGCAATTGAAAACCAATTTATTATATCAAAACTTATTGAGGGCTCTCCACCATTCATCACATGAGCCATGTGGGATCCCAGAGCTCTCTGAGACCTCCTTCAACATTACTAACAGTCACCTTCTGTGCAAAGCATTTGCATCAGTGGGCATTTCTGTCAATCCCTCTCTGTGAAAGTGCAAGATCTATTCGACTAGGACCAAGCCTGCTGTCTGTGGACAACCAGGACGAGGAAAGGGACACAAAACATGATTGCAAATACGCACTCAAAATGTTTGTAAACTGTAGAATTCTGAATCAGATGCTACCATATAATTACAAATCAGAGAAGACCTTTGAGGGTCATTTAATCCATCTCCTTGCTGAAAACAAGACACATGTAAGTCGTTAATGACATGCCACTGTCTTACAATACAAGGAACTTTCCAAAGGAAAGAGGTTACAGCGTCCCAGTAACATGTTACCCTGTCTCATGGGCTCTTCCGTCCCTGAATTCTGACCTAAACCTCTCAAAACCATTAAAGAGCGAAGGGGTAAGAAGTTATTAACTTTCAGACCTTCTGCCTGATAATAGTTTATCCTCTAATTAACTAACGCCTCTAATAACTCTCCAAAACATTTACAACGCCTACAAAGAAAGGCCAAAACCACATGAGAAAGATACAACACAGGGTCCACTCAGTCTGAGTCCTGAGAGGGAAGGCCACAGACATGTTCCTCAACCCCACGAAACTCAACGGCGGGACCAAGATAATGATGCAGACAACCCGCGTCTTGGAAGTGAACATGAAATGGGGAACTTTTTGAGAAATGCCCACAAGTGTCTGAGGAGAAGGGAAAGTGCAGAATGGGTGGGGAGGGAGGATATAAGTGTCCAGTGATGGCCCTAAACCTCGGAATGACCATGCCTAGGACTGTCTCGCCACTTGGGTCACTCATTATCACGGATTTGAGTAACACATGAAAGCCATCAGCTATACTGGCAACACCAGGTTCTGAGGAAAATTCTAGAGCATGAGAATTGGGACAGTTAAGGGAGATTCAAGACCAATGCCCTCTCTTTAGAGATGCAGACAGTGGAGCCCAGGAAGTCTAAAAATATGTAACACATTGTTGATTCAAATCAAAATATTTTAATACAAAGCACACCTCACGTGGAGTCAGAAGACCCTACTTAGCATCCCAGGCCACTTCTCCATCGTAAACTGTGAGCTCTCGGAAAAACCCATTTCTTCTTTTCTAAAACGCGAGGAAGAGTGTTTTTATAAAGATCGTCACAGAGATGTTTATGAAGACCCCTGGGATCATCTGAAGTCAAGGCTGCTGTCTAGCTGGCAAGATGCGAATCCATCGACAGGAGCGCTTTTCGCACAAGGAGTGACTCTTAATAACTTAGAAAAAGTTCACAGAGAGTTCTGGAGTCCTGCCTGGCTCATGTGATTGATTAACTGTGGAGAAGTCAGAATTCTAAGAGCGCTCAATAAGTTTTGATTTAATGATAAAGAAAATGACTTTCACCTGCTTAGGAATAAGGTCAGTCATGAACTTCTATATCATTTGGTTGCTTGTAATCTTCGCAAAGGCACGAGGGCCATGCAAAGCATAGATCAGACCAGAACTTCAAGGCAGAGCTGCACTAAATTAAATTCATAACTCAAAACCCCATTTGGGGGAACATTAAAAATCTAATAACAACAAATACTATTTCTTTGGGGGTCCTGGACCCAATCCCAACATGTGTGTTGCGAGGGGGAGGGTGGTTTCTCCCACTAAGCAATTCCTGCACATCAACAGGGTGACTCAATTAGGACACTATCTACCCTGAGACAGCGCCAGATGCCACGGGATAAGGGCTCAGTCCCACTAGACTGCCCCCCCGCCTTCAGATGCCAAAAGCAAGCCCAGGCTATCACCTGAGCTTCTGACCAACAAACTACAGATTGGCGGTTCCAACAATCCGTCCTTGGCTTTAAACACCAGTTGCAAGTCCAAGTTGTTACCTATACTTGTGACCAACCGGCTATAAAGAGTGGTTCCCATGACCCCTTCTTGGGTTTGATTAATTTGCTAGAGCGGCCCACAGAATCCAGAGGAACATTTTACTTCCTAGATTACTGGTTTATTGTAAAAGGATATAACTCAGGAACAGCCAGATGGAAATGATACACAGGGCGAGGCGTGGGGAAGGGGCACGGAGCTTCCGTGCTCTCTCCAAGCTCAACCCTCTCCCAGCACCTCCCCGTGGTCACCGACCCAAAACCTCTCTGAATCCCCATCCTTTTGAGTTCTTACAGAAGGCTTATTATTATTACATAGGTATGATTAAATCACGGGCCACTGGTGATTGATCCAACCTCCAGCCCACCTCCCCTCCCAGCATGTCTGAAGGGGGCGGCAGCCAACCCCTTTCTTTGGATTACCCAGGAGCTGTCCACAAGTCACCCCTTTCTCATTAACATAACAAAAGATACCTTAATCACTCTTACTACAGGAAATTGCAAGGATTTTAAGAGTTGTGAGTCAGGAACCAGTGGGTGAAGACCAAATACATAATCTGAGAAATATGCTGGCCACCTGAACAACCAAATATATACTCTTATAAATCACAGTATCACACTATTCCTAATAGTATTTAAAACTCAAAATGAAACACAGTGACAATGAGCTTCCTAGTGCTGCTGTAATAAAGTACCACAAACTAGATGGCTTAAACAACAGAAACATATTATCTCACAGCTCTGGAGGCTAGAGGTCTGAGATCAGTGTCAGCAGAGCCAAACCCTCTCTGAAGGCCCTAGGGGAGAATCTGGTCCATGCCCTTCTCTTAACTTTTAGCCGTTCCTTGCTTTATGGTCAAACTGAGTCCCCCTAAAACCGAGTTCCCCTGCCAAGTATAAAATTAACCTCACTATCCAAAACTTTATTCCCTTTCTTGTCCTGTCCCTGCTCCCATTAGGGCCGAGGAGTAGCACAGAAAAGGGGGGGGGGGCTTCCCTGGTGGCGCATTGGTTGGGAGTCCGCCTGCCGATGCAGGGGACGCGGGTTCGTGTCCCGGTCTGGGAGGATCCCGCATGCCGCGGAGCGGCTGGGCCCGTGAGCCGTGGCCGCTGAGCCTGCGCATCCGGAGCCTGTGCTCCGGAACTGGAGAGGCCACAACAGTGAGAGGCTCGCGTACTGCAAAAAAAAAAAGAAAAAAAAAGAAAAGCGGGGACTGAAACTGAGCAGGACCCTGCAGGGTCCTCCCTGGTACAAAAGCCCCTCCATGTACCCTGTTTCTTGTTTACAGAAAAAGGCTTTAGTCTTCTAGGCCTTCCCTAAGTTCTAAAAGAGCAGACTTAAGTAGTTACTAATTAGGGAAGTGAGGGAATGCAGAAACATAGGAAAAGCAGTTAAGCAAAAAAAGTAATGATAGCTTAAACAATATTTCAGCATAAAACAGAGTCAAGTTGCTACTCAAGGAACATACATAACCATCTGACACGTATCTTTGAGTTGTTCTTCGGAAACTAAGGCTCCCACCTGGGTGGAAGATGGTGACAACATACGGAGCACAAGACCCAGCCTGGTTGGAACCAGAGATTGATGATTAAGATTGCTGTTACCTCACCACCAACCAATCAGAAGAAAGTCATGTACCCTCCAACCCTCACCCCAAATGATGCCTTTAAACCGCCCCCCGTCCGAAAGCCACCAGGGAGTGCAGGTCCTTTAAGCGTTAGCTGCCCTTTCTCCTTGCAAATCCAATCGTCACATAGTTTTCTACCCGTGTCCTCACATATATGTGTGTCTGTGTCCAAATTTGCCCTTTTTATAAGGACACCAGTCATATCGAATTAGGGGCTAATCCTACTCAAGTATGACCTCATCTTAACCAATTCTATCTCCAACAACTCTATTTCCACGTAAGCTCATTTTCTGAGGTACTGGGGGTGAGGACATCAGCATATGCATTTGGCGGGTGGGGGACACAGTTCATCCCATAACAGCGACTAAAACTAAATCAAAGCCATGGAAGAAATGCTATGTTGTTTCAACCAAACCCCAACCTCCACCCCAACTGAGAATCTGCCTTAATATTTTCATGCAGTTTTTCCACTTGCTTCAAAAAATCACTGTCGGGATTTATTCCCTCACCTTGACCTCCCTGCCATCTCCCGGCATCTGTCAGAGCGCAGTGTCTCTGTACGCCCCACCTTCCCTCCATCTCGCCAACGATGACCGGTCCCTCGTGTTTTACATAAAGTACTTAAGGCATACGCTTGCATCATAAGGAGACAATTGTTAACCATAAAGTAGATTCTTTAGGATCAAGCAGTCCAGTTTGGGATGAAAACAGCCCTCTTAAATAAGCAACCACACAGTCACAAGGAGATGATGTGGGCATGCCCAGCATCTGCCCTGCCCCAAGGGGAACCAGTCCATTCTATGGTGCTCTTTCTACCCTGTCCAGACCCCCAACGTCATGTTCTTGAATTCATTTCATAACAAACCTTGACTGCGAATGACTTTTGCTCTCTGAGGTCTTTGTTAAGGCGTCTTCCCCCTACACCTAGATCTCTTGAACACATATGGTCAGAGGAAGCAGTGATGGGCTTCTACCCCCATCAACAGATTGGAGCCGTGACCCATGTTTCAAAAGAGATGACGGCCAGTGGAGACTCTAACCCTCTCCCTAGACAAGTGACTGTTTTGAAACTGTGCCCTCAGTGACATTCCTGCTGAGGAAGCCACCACCGACTCCTACTTAATAAGCTAAATCTTAATAAATGTTATGTAAATTTGAACGAAGGAGGAAGGTTGGTCAGAAGAGGAATGTTGCAGTCAAGGGGCAGAGAACGTAAAGTTTCCATGCTAGAACGTGGCACAACTTACCAAGCAGAGAAGGACCCTAGAGAGAAGCCCCAGAGCATAAATAACCCTACATCAGTGGTTCTCAAAGTGGGGTCCCGGGACCAGCAGGGTCCGCCTCAGCTGGAAGCTTGTCAGACATGCACATCTCGAGTCTGACCCGAGACCCACAGAATCAAAAGCTCTGAGGGTGGGGTGCAGTGAGCTGTGTTTTAACAAGGCTACCCACCGATTCTGAGGCTCGCTGAAGCTAGAGAACCTGGCTGCAGAGGGAGGAGGACTGTTGGGTCGTACTCTGCTACACAGGACTTCATGGAATCCCACTCCAAGTGTTGCTTCCTTCTCTCTCTCCATGTTACCACGTAGAGTCCTGAGCACTTCATCCAGCTCTTCAGGTATATCTCATAGCATTCTGGGTACTGAGACATACAATCCTCTTTATCAAGTAATAAATTGATATTTGGATATGTGTGTGTGTGTGTGTGTGTGCGCGCGTGCGCGTGCCTAATTTTCCACCAACTCCAAGTCCGTTCCTGCTTCTGAGCCTGAGGGCCGACACTACCTCGGGGAGCACGAATCACCCAGGACAATGATCCCCAGCAGGTCCAGGCCACGCTGGCCTCCACTGTGTCTCGGCCTCACCTCAGTCTCTGGGTATCTTCATAAAATAAACAACTCGAGAAAGATGCTATGTATTGATTGGGACAACGGTGAGGAGGAAAATCGCAGCAGTCTTTAAAGGCACTCTCAAGTCCCCTATTATTTTTCAAAATAGATGCTTGGCAGCTGTGAAACTTGACAGGGGTAATCCGTGGTTCATAATAAGCAGTTCCCCAGAGACTCATTACGGCCTGGTTTCTGGTGTGTTGACCAGCAGAGGCTAAGGATTAATTTTAAATTATCGAGCTAATTACTCAGAAACATTAATAGTAACCAGAGACAATGTGTTGCCAGATAACATGAACTGGATTCTATTGCTATTATCACTACAACCATTTAAAAAAATGTTATTTGAAAAAACATACAATGCCCTATAAATGAACACTATTTGCATTCCTACACAAGAGTTTAGTAACCCGTTTTGGAATACACTCAATAAATCCTAGAAGGACTTATTTTAATACTAAAGCAAAGTCTACCACCTTGATACACACATAGTGACTGGAAGGCTCAGGATGTCGTTTAGGTGACTTTCATTTGTAGCGGAGAAAACCTGAGCAGGAAAAAAGAATTACTAGAGACACATGGTTTTCCCATTCTAATTGACTTTACTAAGTCAGATTTTTGTCACATGGTTTTCTTGTGATATATGCTCCTTCATTGTGCTAATTTATGCTATTCATTAGAGAGTACAGAATAATTAATCAAACTAATACAGAACACCTCATAGTACATTATCCCCTGACTTATATGATATTCTAGCCCATTCATCATGATTCTGGGTTATCTTAATATGAACTTCAAAAACATAGCATGTTTTAATGAGAGATCACTTGAGAAAACATGATGAATTAAATGGGATACAAGAGAAAGCTCAATAACCCCAAGAAAAGACCTCGCTTTGCAAAAATAAAAACAGTCCATTTCAAGAAAAATATGTTATCTGCAGAATTATAAGCACCCAGCATCTGGGAAGTCAGCTATGTTTTCCTAATAGAATAGATGACCTAGAATTCAATGGCCTTTTCTACTTACACAATACCTATCCTGGATTTCAAATTTCAATTTAAAAATCTACTTAAGCTATTCCCATGCATCATACGGGAATAGAAAATCTTTAAGTGACAAGAGCATATAAGAGATCTGAATTTCATCCACTACCTAGAACTAAGAACTTTCGAAGAAACTTCAAAGGGCTCTTTAAATTAAAAACTTAAATTTTAAAACATTTATTTTCAAAAAGTTTTTATTTTTTAGAGCAGTTTAGGTTCATAGCAAAATTAAAAGGCACAGAGAGTCCCATATACCCTCTGTTCCCCCATACACAGAGCCTCCCCCATTATCAACATCCCAATCAGTGGCACATTTGTTACAATTGAGGAACCTACACTGAAACATCATTATCACCCAGAATCTATGGTTTACATTAGGGTTCACCCTTGGCTGTATATTCTATGGGCCTGGACAAATGTATAATGACATATCCATAACTATAGTATCATACCTGTGCCATCCCTCATTCTGGCCTCTGTACGAAGCAGCCTCAGGCAGAGGCCTCAGGGCCAGTCTAGCAGGACATTAGAGTGGAGAGCAGCCACCCAGGGATGCAGGGTTCCCAGCGATGTGCTGTGAAGATGTCTTTCTTTCTGACCCTCCGCTGCCCACCCTGCACCTGTCTCAGGCCCCTCAGCAGGTGATGGGCTCTCTGAAGCTGCTGCTCCCACCCCCAGTCATGTCCCCCTGGGTCCTCCCCACTCCATCCTCTGGCTGCCTGGCTCAGTGGGCCTGAGCTGATCGCCCTCACTGGCCTCCTGTAGGTGAGCCAGGGGGGACCAAGACCCAGGTCCCCGGGGGGCTCCCATGCCCCCTGCTGGCCCCCCAGACCCTGCCTCTGACCACCCAGGTGCCAGTGGTGGCCAGAGCTGTTCTCACTGGGGGGACCCATCTCTCCCACAGGCCCCAGACAACCAAGGGGTGGGCCCCCTACTTCCCCAGGCAGGTTCTGTTGACAAGAAAACAATGTTGGTTCCCCCCCCGCCCCGACAACAACAACAAAAAATCCTGAAAAAATCCTCTGTGCTCCACCTGTTCACTCCTACCCAGCCCCCATCCCCACCCCCCGGCAACCACTGATCTTTTCACTGTCTGCATAGTTTTGCTTTTTCCAGAATGACATACAGCTGGAATCATACAGTGTGCAGCCTTTTCAGACGGGCCTCTTTCACACAGTGATATGCATTTCAGGTTCCTCCATGTCTTTTCACGGCTTGATAGCTCATTTCTGTTTAGTGCTGAGTAATATTCCATAATCCGGGTGTACCTCCGTTTATTCATCCATTCACTTACTGAACGACATCTTGGTTGCTTCCAAGTTTTGGCCATTATGGATAAAGCTGCTCTACACATCTAAGTGCAAGTTTCACGGTGTACATAAGTTTTCGTCTCATTTGAAGAAACACCAAGGAGTAAGGGTACGTTTCGTTTTGTAAGAAACTGCCTACCTCCCAAAGTGAGTGCCCCATTTTGCGCTCCCAGCAGCAAGGAGGGAGAGTTCCTGTGGCTGCACATCCTCGGCATCATCTGGTGCTGTCAGTGTTCTGGATTACGGCCATTCTAATGGGTATGCGGTGCCACCTTGTTGTTTTAATTTGCATTTCCCTGATGACATGTGATGTGGGGCATGTTTTCATATGCTTATTTGCCATCTATATATTTTCTTTGGTGTGGTGTCAGTTGAGGTCTTTGGCCCACTTTAAAATCAGGTTGTTTAAATTCCCTTTTACTGCTCTTAGACCAGCCTGTGAAGGATCGAGGGGTGCACGCTACTCATTTTTCTGTCCCAAGATCTTCAGCACCAGTACTCACTCTGTGCCTCGCTCACCTGAACCACAGCAGCCAATACTTCTGTAGAGCTAAGTACACGTGAGGTTCTGCTCCGAGTGAATTGTGTGGCATATCATAGCACGATCCACTGAAGCTGTGTTACCATCGCCACCACTTTCTAGGCGAGGCACTTGAGGTATTGAGGTAAAGAGCACATAAGCAGTCTGCAAGAACGCTCAGAGACAAAAGTTTCTTAAAAGGAAAAGACAGTTTACTTGCAAAGAAGTTCCGAGGGAATCAGACTTTCAGACCAGCTCACCAAATTTTAAAAACATAACAAGTATTTAAAGGAAAAGATGCAATACGACCAACTTTACACATTAGACTGGCCATGGCTGAAAAACCCCGATTTTCTTATAGGCTATCACATCCACAAACGCCATGACATATCTTCAGAATCATCACTGCTAAAGACAGAGATACTGTTGTTTTCATTCAGGAGAATGTTTGCTATAGAATGGAAGACAAGCATTTTTTTCGAAATAAGTGCCTTATTCTTTCCAGATTCTCAAATGGAGACATAAATGAGCACCTTTCCAAACTCCCATGTTATAAGTGACAAAGAACATTGTTACTGCAATCAATTTATTGACTCATGCATCCGAGTTTATTCTTTCAAGGAGGGTAACTGAATATGTAATAAGACAGTCATACATACACATATACATTTAGATATGGATATACATATCTGAATACAGATATTGAACTAGAGTCACATCAACCGAGACAGATGTAAAGTAAAAAGAGAGAGAACTAGACCAGTGGCTTCCAACAAGGGTGATTCTGTCCTACGGCACATATGGTAATGTCTGGAGATATTTTTTTGTCGTGACTGTGGGTAGGAGGGATGCTACTGGTATCTAGTGGGTAAAGACCAGGGATGCTGCTAAACATCCAACAATGCACAGCACAGACCCCGTAACAAAGGATAATCTGGCCCCAAAGGTCAGTAGTGCCAAGGTTGAGAAACCATGAACTAGACACTCTTGGATCATACACATACAGACATATATATGGAGAAAAACATTTTGGCCCGAACTTCATACGGCTGTTCAAAAAAGAAGAAACTTCCTCCTTTTTTTTTCAAAATTGTGGAGTAATAAATGGGACTAGAGTATGCCAATCTTGCCCAATTAAAAAATAGGTTTAAAATATTATACAAGTCCATGGCCCCTGTATAACAGAAACATCAGAATACAAATGGATGTCTGTTCTCATGGAGTCTCACCTCTAAATATGTTTTTCTCTGGTGATACTTAACAAGTGAATATATCCTGTCCAGAAGGGTTTTTTTTTTTATTTCTTTGCAGCTGTGAGGACATTATCTCATAATTCCGGATACAAAAATGTGGAAACAACAACAGCAAAGGATGTTCCATACTTTCTTTTAGATTCTGGCCCAGTGGGAAAATAACTTCCCAGATGTAGGCCATTTCTGGAATGATCAGCAAATGGGTTTGGCTGTGCTGCTTTCAAAATGGTACAGCCAAGTGTCAAAGTAAAGGAAGGAGAGGGAGAGAGGAGGGGGTGACAGAAAGGGAGATAAAGTGCATTTCTAGTCAAAGATGCGCCAGGGATATTTGCCAAACCTCTACCGAGGGCCTACCTATGTCTAAAAGAGGAGGAAAGGAACTGGGGTACATATTTTAGCTTTTAAAGGCAAAGTTCTAGTTCTGAACGGCTATAATAGCCCAAAACGTGAACGAGCAAATGAGAAGCCAAGGAAGTGCTCACCTCCAACCAATGACTACCTTTAATCGTGGACAGCATCTTGGGTGATTTCTCTGCACTTCCTTGCCACAGAAGAAATGTAAAGGAATCGCAGTTACCAAAGCGTTTTAACAGCGACCCGTCTCCTCCTTCCTGCTCATCGTTCCTGAAAGGACTAACCTCTGCATAAGCCTGGCGTCCTTATCGCTAACACACTTCCACTCCAGAAAGCAAGCTCCAAGGTAGGCTATGTTGCAGCCCATAACTTTACCTATATTTGAATCATCCATATGGCAGGACTGCTGGGCAAGAATGGGCCACCCCCGATGCCTGGGGGGGGTCTTCTAATCCTTGTTTCACACGAGGTTTCTCCTCTATGGTGAGCAAAACCCGCTTCTTGGGGGAATGGCCAACAAGGGAAGGACAGACATCAGTAAGCAGGGGCAAAAATAAATAGCCTACCATGATGGATAGGCATGGAAATCTGAGTATCTCAACAGAATTGTTTGTACAGAGATTTCTCAGGGAGCAGTGTCATATTTTCAAATGTGGTGATGATGATGGTGGTGATGGTGATAATGATGATAATGGTGAGGATGATGGTGATGGTGGTGATGATGGTGATGATAATGATGATGATGGTGATGGTGATGATGATGGTGATGGTGATAATGATGAGGATGATGGTGATGGTGGTGATGATGGTGGTGATGGTGATGATAATGATGATGGTGATGATGATGATGGTGATGATGATGGTGATGATGATGGTGATGATGGTAACGATGGTGATGGTGGTGGTGGTGGTGGTGATGATGATGGTGGTGGTAGTGATGATTCCCTCATGATTGGAAATGGGCTTGGTATTTGCATTCTGAACGGGTCTGCTCATCCGTTGGAAAGCAAGCTAATGATCCTGAGATGCCAGGATCCTTGCCATATTGGGGTTGCTATAAAAGCACTTGGAAACCTGTCCAGCGGCTGGGGTGACATATCACTACAAGACGTGCATCCTCTTCAAAATCTCTCTCACTACTGCAAGTCTTTGTCAATTTTGTTTCCAGTCCACAAAGTATAACAAACAGTATAAATTTCAAGAGCCCTACTCATTCCAGTAGTGTAGGCATTTAAAGATCGGAATAGAGGCATTTATTTAAGTCTAGAAAGTGCTGTCTCTCTCAATTATGCATTATCAGAGAATTAAACAAGAGTTGATAAATGCACATCAGATGAACCATTTATACGAACTCAATAGAGACACAATAAGTAAGAGGTAAAATGACCTTTAACCTGAAAGCTTTATATTTGTTTGCATTTAGAATTTCTCAACTGTTTCAGTCTTTCTTTTAGAGGAGCTGTCAGTAATCTCCCAAGAATGTGATCCACCTGGTTTGTCCTCAGACAAGACCATCATTTGCATTGGAGGGAGACAGGAAGAACAAAAACACTGTAATGGGGCTTCCCTGGTGGCGCAGTGCTTGAGAGTCCGCCTGCCGATGCAGAAGACGCGGGTTCGTGCCCCGTTTCGGGAGGATCCCGCGTGCCGCGGAGCGGCTGGGCCCGTGAGCCGTGGCCGCTGAGCCTGCGCGTCCGGAGCCTGTGCTCCGCAAATGGGAGAGGCCACAACAGTGAGAGGCCCGCATAACGCAAGGAAAAAAAAAAAAACAAAAAAAAAAACACTGTGATGCGTTTCACACATAAGAATTATTAATGCATTAGAATATTAAAGTGGGTTGAAAAAGGTGTACACTGCAAACAGAATATGGAGAAAAGAGCTCTAAGTTGCTTAAGTGAATGAATTCCCATCATTTTTCTTGTCCCCAGCACCAGTAGGATTAACGACATTTTCGTAAGGTGATGGATTACTGTGCAAAATTAATGTTTCTTGTTTCATTAAAAGGACCCTCTGTTTTGTGTTTTCACTTACAGACTTATAAAATTGTCACTTCTTTGGATATAACCAGAAATTAGCTATGAAATTTAAAAAGTCATCCATGATAATCAGATACTGAATTGAGGGGAAACATCCATTTTTGTTCTCTGAAGGTTATTTGAGATCTACGCACGCCAGTAAGAACACGCACTTCTCTAAAATGAAGATGGCGGTCACCAGACATTACTGTTTTCAGTGGTGACGGCATATCTGCCTTATCTTTCAAAGTAAGCAGGTAATATGAAATACAGAATTATATATTTTGAGGTCACTCTAACAGAATGTTATTTTCTCAAGTTGGCAGGATATTAATCACTTGGTGACCGAAAAGCTTATTAAATGATGAACGTTATAATTTAAAAAAAAAGGATAAATAGCGTGTGAATTAACAGCTTTTCTTCCCTCTTGATGAGCCATTGTTTCTCAGATTCCCCTGAGGACAGACATTTGCACTCTGGGGGATTAAAGAACCCCAATTCATCACCATTTTCTTTTCATGTGCAGCGTTGAGAATTTTCTAAATTCTTTTCTCAGAATTCCTTATTGTCCAACTTTTATATCTTACAGAGATGATGGAAAGAATGATAAAATGTAAACACACACACACACACACACACACACACACACACTCTCCCAAAACCAAAACAAAAGCAAGCAAACTTATAAGACACACTGAGTTCTTAGAAGTAGCCGTCACATACCTACAAGCCATGAACACCACTTGCAAATATTCCAAATGTGTCCCACCACTGTACAAAACAGCAATGGCAGCCAAGAATGAAGGTCAAGGGTGAAGCCCTGAGACCTCTGTTATTCCCAGACAACAAACTCACCCTCCATGGCATCAAGGAGTTCAGCTGTTCGTGAAACATTCCTGCAAGGATCACAATACTACTCTGCTATTTTGCTAGACGAGTGGGATTTTGGGTGGACCTAAACAAAATCTACTTATAAGGGAAAAAAAAATCTTCATCTAAGAAATTATGATAAAGTGTTAAACAATTCTCTATAAAGATTTAAAAGATGAGTCATGATTATAACACTCTCTTCACTTTAACAACTCTTTGCAACTATTTGTGTAAATGTCTGCCCCTCTCTTTCTCTCTCTCTCTCTCTCTCTCTCTCTCTAGTAGAAAATAATTCTTTTGTGGGCAGGAAGCACATGTCACTTATGCTGGGTCCCCAGAATCTAAGCTACCTGAAAAACAACTGTGTGTGACAGATCCATATTGGTTGGAAGAATGATTGGGATAGACAGATGCACAGTGGATGTCGTTGATGGACTGATATTTTTAATGGTTTTTTTTTCTATCACACCAGCAATCTTTCAATCGTCCACAACTGTGCCACTTCGTGATGCAGTGAGTGGTACCTCCAAGAGGCAAGGAGACAGTGAGACATGGAGGTCTGTTTCCCCCCCAAAACTCCATGACTGTCGATGATATTACAGCTGATATTTTCACTCTGTCTTCTCTCACTGTCAACATGATGAGAAGCAGATCATTTAGTATAAATATTTGGGAACATGACAATTAGGGCTTGAGTTTCTGCTACGAAGACTTGGTTATCTCACTTCCCAATAGCTCACAACCTTCAGTTGTCTTATCTGTAAAAATAAAATAACACTCCTGACCTCAAAGAGTTGCTGTGAAGGTCAAATAGATATTTTATGTGAAACTACTTTCTCAGCACCAAGATAGAAAAAAATGCGAGGAATGCTAAATACCTTCTCACCTGTGGCTCAGTGATTCAGGAGAGTTTCTTACTTAGGATCCAGCCCCACCAATCGGAAATGGGGTCCTTCCGTAAGCCAAAGCATGATGGCAGGGAGACGGGAGAGGCAGCCCCCTTCTCTCCTTTTTACGCTCATCTGGGGCTCTTTCTTAGGGGTACTGGCGAGGATCTCCACAGAGATCAACTCAGTAGCGTGAGGGCAGCTGGTAGTGTGGCCTGATGTCCAGCCAGATCAGCAAGAAGCAGGAAGACACCTCTAAGTGTGATGACCTGCTCTCAACCCGTCCTGCAGAACAAAGCACTTGAGCTTTGTCACAGCTCTTACCAACAAGTTCCCAAGGCCTGGCTGCTGGCTGGGTGGGCTGACGCTGCATCCCGTCCATTAGGAGCCACCGAGAGCCCCCAAGAGACAGACCAAACTCCTGAAAGACTGTGCATTTACTCACGCTGGCTGTTCTACGGTTGGAAGAGCCCAGCTTTTGAGGCTCAGCTCAAGTGTCATCTCCCCTAGTACACGTCCCCTACAGCAACAAGCCTGAGATCTCACACAAATAACTCTCCCTGAGCCCTCCCATGTGGACTGCAGTGGTCTGTTTACAAGTCTTAGCCCCTACCAGACTATAAATCCCTCAGGATTAGGGATTTTACCACCTCATCTTTGAAACTGCAGCAATCCATCGATATTAGCTGAAATAAATAGAAGTGATTAAAGTGGCGTTTTTTGTGGGTTTTTTTTTTGTTTTTTAAGGGAGAAACAGACCCAGCATCTACGGTCTGAGATTTACATTAAGATGAGCCATAAACACTGCTTCCATAAATCTTTCCTTACGTGTCGGCTATCGGGGGGTAACCACTTTTATCCAACTTCTCCATCACCGCCAGGGAAAATGCCTCCGCTCGCTATTTTGAAACCATGTGCATCATCTTTTAAAGATATGGAGGGGACTCCAGGTCCTGGGGGATGTGGCAGCCTGGTCACTTGCTGAGTAAACTCAGTTGGTTAATATCTAAACTAACTGGTCCTCTCTGCCTTCCTCTTAGACCTGCCAGGAGTACTGAGGTTAATGACATCCCCTCACCCCTCCTACTGTCCACCTACCAGACAACTATTGCAAGCTGGCTTTAACAGCACCGTCGTCCCTTGAGATCTGTGCAGGATTGGTTCCAGGACCCCTGTGGATACCAAATCCGCGGATGCTCAAGTCCAGTATGTAATACGGACAGCCGGTCCGTATTATAATGAGAGTATAGCCGGTCCTCTGTATCCACGGGTTCCTCACTGGTGGATTCAACCAACTGCGGATAGGCAGAACCAGAACACACGGAGCACCGACTCTATATATTTTTTCACATAGGCAATGAAGGCGCATGATGTGCTTATGTCTTAGGATCAAGATTTGAGACTCTTGGGCTTCCCTGGTGGCGCAGTGGTTGGGAGTCCGCCTGCCGATGCAGGGGACGCGGGTTCGTGCCCCGGTCCGGGAAGATCCCACGTGCCGCGGAGCGGCTGGGCCCGTGAGCCATGGCCGCTGAGCCTGCGCGTCCGGACCCTGTGCTCTGCAACGGGAGAGGCCACAACAGTGAGAGGCCCGCGAACCGC
>NW_006775372.1:3044324-3050247 GCF_000442215.2 Lipotes vexillifer
AAAAAAAAAAAAAAAAAAAAAAGATTTGAGACTCTTTACTGAAATCATCAGGAGAGATAAACTAAATTCAAATAACAGAAAACGTACCGACTCAACGTGCTTCCTCATCTAGAAGGATTCTTTTTTTAATTTGTATAAACTCTCACTTTTTTTTTTTTTTAAAGGGAATGGTGGATTACAAAACAGAAACAGATTCACAGACTTAGAAAACAAACTTACGGTTACCAAAGGGGAAGGGAGGGGGAGGGATAAATTAGGAGTTTGGGATTAACATGTACACACTACTATACAGTATATGAAATACATCATCACCAAGGACCTGCTGTATAGCACAGGGAACTCTACTCAATGTTCTGTAATAACCTATATGGGAAAAGAATATGAAAAAGAGTGGATATATGTCTATGTATAACTGATTCACTTTGCTGTACGCCTGAAACTACACAACACTGTATATCAACTATACTCCAATGTAAAATAAAAATTAAGTTAAAACAATAAATAATAAGAAAACCAGCAAAAGGGGTAGTGGGAAAGTCTGAGCTGAGAGTTGTGAACTGGGTTATACCTTTACTTGAACTATCTATTATCTGTATGTGCTTGAATGAATCATTCCTATAAGCATCAAGCTGTCTAATCTGCAAAACAAAAGGGTTGAATTAGATGAGGTATCTGAAGGTAGGTGTCTGAGGTTGGGTTTCCTGGAAGCTGAGGCTGAAAGGGGTCTTTCTGTGAATGTGATGTATCAGGGGGGAAGCTCTCAGTGGAAGGGGAGGGAAGGATGCAGGAGGACCTGAGTAGGGATGTGGTCTCGGCTAGAGACCTGATAAGCCTGGCCCTGTGCAATGCTTTGGAGCATAAATTGTACCAGAGTTGATCCCAGCGGAGGGCTGGCCTCCTGTATCCCCCAGTGGTGAGCCAATGGCCATGATCTGCCCTCATCAGGGAAGGAGGGTACACTGCCCTGCTGGCAAGATGGTGCCCAGGGGCTAAAGGCTAGTCTCTCAGGGGGAGCAGCTCTAAGCTATTAGCTGCCGATCCAGGAGCCAGGGGGCTGGCGGGGTGAGCGACAGAAAGTCACCAACAGCGTCTCCCGAGAAGGAATAGGTGTCTATGACCCATTTCCAATATTCAGAGACTCCAAAACAAATTACACATTCTCCTAAGATAGGTGGCACAAAAATAACTAAAATGTCAAGAATGTCAGTTTTATCAGTCTACTGTGGTAATGTGGGCGACCTCACGCTGATCTGAAGCTTGAAGGAGTTACGGATATCTTTGATTGATGTGACGAGGAAAAACTAGGTCGTACTTAATAAAGGCCATATGTTGACAGACAACATACTTTCAAAATATGGAGTGCAGGGTGAGTAGAAATGTTGAAAGGTGGCTGGCTTCAGCACTCGAAAGGACTTGGAGCTCAGACACTGCACCAACGGTATGAGTGATGGGGTAATTTGACAAAGCATTCCAACAGGGCGTTTGCTATTTTCCCAGTACTATCGTGCATATAAAAAATGTCTCTCAATAATACAGATACGCTTCACTGATTACTGTCCGAAGCCCAACCCTCATAACCGTGTAAGAATCAGATTTCCGGAAGGCAATAGCAAATCACACGTAGGAACGTATCCATCTCTGAGCGAATACCAGCAATGCCCACTGACACTTTGCTAAGTTTCTTTACCTAGCCTGAAAGTTTTATGCCCATTTGCCACAACATACCCAGGTAGGTTATACAGTGAAATCTGATGAATCTATTTCAAAAACATCATTAAAAAATGATAAGTTAGAAGTTTATTAAGGTGGGAATGCTCAAACCAACAACATTAACTTTTAAATGTAGGTCTCCAAACATACATACATGTATGTATTTTATTAATACATTGAAATATATATAAACATATACTATACTCAATCTATAAACATACACAGATATATAAATATATTTCTCCTCTAATAGTACAGTGCACAAAGAAATAAGTAAGTCGGTGTTTTCTAATGTGTTTTCTAATGTGTTTTCTTAATGTTCTGTAATAGTCACAATAAGATACACTTGTAAATCACGGTTCAAGGAGAAACACTGTATTAAAAACATGAAAATTTGCCATGAATAGCCTAATTTAGTTTAGTTTGGGTCAAATTCAGAAATTCTTAGAAACAAAGCCAGAGATCCAGTGACCCAGACCAGGAAATACAAAGGTCAAACTTGAGGATGGCCTCTCTTCCCGGAGACTTGCTAGCGTCTAACTTCAATCTCACGGCAGGCCCAACGGACACACCACAGCTGAGTATATTCACCACAAAATCGCTCCTCCACAAATCTGCGAGCCTGGGGCAGATTTGTGGCTGCTCAAGGTTTTTGATGCCCTAATTGTTTGTTTACTTTTTCTGAGAGGAGAGGCTAGTCCTCTAAGCAGAACGAGCTTATCACCAGCTTAGTTCTCTCTTTTGCCAAAACAAACAGCTTCCAATTACTGCTAGAAAAAAGCCTCTGATCTCTAATCAGCTACCTAAACGAGTCTATCAGCAGTAGTTTGGAGAGGGAATAATGTCCCATTAAGCTGGAATCTCTTAACACTAATAAAATTCTAGAGCCCTAGGACCAAGGCTGCCAGCAACCTGCTACTTATCTTCCAACAAGATTCCACCCACTTTTCCCCTCCGGTCCCAAAATCTGGCAAAGAAATAGACGCACTCTTCCTATTCTATTACACGTGGGCTACTCTTTTTCCCCAAGCCCAATTCTACTGAGCCTCCTTTGAGAAAACATAGGGAGAGAATGAGCAGGTTGCAGGTCTGCTAGTATGTAGTGGAAGGACTCTATCTGTAAGGCTCTGAGACTCAGATCCATCACTGCCATGGTGAGCAGAACCTAGCGAGACAGGCAGGGTCTCCACCCTGAAGGTCCCAACAAGCACAGAAGAGCAGGCCACTCTCAAGCTAAACGATAGTCACCCAAAAAGAGACAGAGCTTATTTCAGGCACATTCTCACTGTTTTCCCTCTTCTTTAATCTTCTAGTGAGGTTGAGAAAACAAGTGCACAGCAGGTCATTCCCAAGTGAGCACGTCAGCACTGTACCCTTGAACACGATGGACAGACTATGAAGAACCACCAGGACAAGTGGGCTTAACCTACCTCTTCCAAGGGTTAAAAAACCCAAACTGGGGCCAGCTTCAGGGACAAATGACCGGTGCACGTGGCCCTGGCTCAGAAGGGGCCCTGCACCTGAGGGTTAATGTGCCGAGATCGCCGTGTTGAAATCCTCAAAGATCTTATCTTCGAGCTTGCGTTCGTATGTGCAGAGTCTGATGGGATATGGGAGCATGTTCTGGAGGCTCCGGCACGCATGCTGCTGCCTCTCCCCACCCCCTCCTCCCCCGGGAAGATTCTCGGCTGCCCACTCCCTGGCCCACTGGCACCCCACCCCTCCCAGCCTCCCCCACCTCACCCCCAAATCACTGTCACCCTCTACCCTCTGCAGGGGCCTGAGAGTGGGCACGAGGAGGGTCAGGGTGGCGCATGCATGCGTTGATGTGTCCCAGAATTTAGTGGTGGCTGTCCCCGGCCCAGGCTGGGGCCATCAAACTGTGTTTGGTGGATGGCCAGCCAGAGTCCAAGACTCCACAGGAACAAGCCTACTGCCCGTCCCTAATGCAGGTAGCTAACTGCATCTGGCAAGCAGATCTAAGCACACCTGGGGGCTGACTATCTGCTATGGGTTGAGCGTAGGAGGGGGAGAGCCCTGGCTCAGCTTCCTGAGGATCCGGCTAGAACAAAGTGCAGCGCGCTGGTCCAGCAGCTGGCAGAACAGGGCACTGGGCAAGTGCCGTGCCTGAGCAGGCGTATGCGCTCGCCAGACCCCGGGTGCCCATGACGGTCTACACATGTCCTGCAAGATCCCCTTGTGGGGCACCCATGGGGCACACCCTACACAGGGCACTTTGGGGGTCCTCACTTCCTCCTTCCCACCTTCCTGAGTCTGGTCCCCACTTTTCCCTCCAGGGATGAACCGGGACATCAAAACTGTGTACTGCTGGTGATTCCACATACAAGTGAAATGCTCTGATGTTTGCGTGCACAAGAGAAAGATGAACAGTGAGGCCCAGGCGAATGACTTCATCTTTACATTATGCTTTACCGAGAACAGCACTGGATAGCAAATTCCAAGAGAGAAGGGTCACAGAAGAAAGAACCAGTTTTCTATTTTAGTTCCTTCGACAACACTTCTTGCTCTCTGAATAGCGGACGGCATGTTTCCATTTGGCGCTGCGGCCTGAGAAACAGGCAGCCAGTTCTGAAGTAAGTTAAACCACTAACCAATAAAATCCTAAAAATAAGGACAAATCCCAAACCTGTCGCTGTCCTTGCTGGGAACCCAGATCCCCCGTCTATTAGCGCCTCAGCACCTCGGGTCCTTATCAGCTCTAGGAGGACACCAACGGTACCTTCTTTGTATGACGGCTGTGGGGATGAAATGAGACAGACTTGTAAGACCCCCAGAACGGTGACCCCTTTATTACCATCGCTTATCATTATCCCCAACAGGTTTCATGATCTCCACCTTGCTGGGCAGGTGTCCTACCGGACACACGAGAGGCTGGAAGTTCAGGAAGGTGATCCCCAAGCTACGTATCTGCCAAGTGGCTAAGCCTGACGCAGAGCGCCATCTGCCTGGCTCCAGAGCCCACCTCCCTGCTCCTTAGCCCACAGCTCGGACCTCAGCTGCATTCACCGAGGAAACGACGCCCTTCCCAACTGCCTCCGTTGCCAGGCTTTTAGCCACGTGCACGCATGATACGTGTGAACTTGAAATGGCAACGTGCCAAATGCCCTGCGCACGGCATCGTGGAGCCGGGTACTGACAACCTGTGAGACGCTAGCCGTTACTGCTTTTCACAAATGAGAGGCAGCCCTCAGTGGTGAAATCAGTGGTTCAGTTCAGAATCCATCTCCCTTGCAGTATGAAATCCTAAGCTCCTTCAGGTCGGGGACCGTGGGCAGATCACTCAGGATACAGATACTCCAGTATCCCCATCACCACACCCACTTCCAGGCATCAGTATTGGGTCCCCCGCGCCATCAGGCAAGGTTGACAGCCACATGATTGACAAGTGAAGCCGATCTAGCCCCACACACGTGGAGGCACGCGTGCGCTCCATCCACCTCCAGCCTCGAGCTGCAAGGCTGGGAGGCACTGGCGAGTGTGCAAAATTGGGGCGGAGACGTTTGGACCCCAGCCTTCTCTGCAGGCCTGCTACCCCAGGTCACTGGCCCTGGCAGCTCCTTTAAAGGAGGCCGGGAACTGTGCAGGAGAAGTTGGGAACCCGCACCTGCCCCAGAAACAGCCTTCTGCTCCGGTTTATTTGCACAAGTGGGTGGGGTGACCCTGATAGAAGGGGCTCTTCCCCCACGTGCGGCGTAGTAATGAGTTGCCCGCAGGCTGATCCCTCCGCAGCCTTCCAATTATTTAAAAAGGGGGAGGGGCAGGGAAGCTTGACGCTTTATAAGGAGTGTGTGCTTCTGTCTTCTCAAATCTTAAGAACGCTTAATCCCTGCAATTTAGATAAATCAGATAGGCATTACCAGGTTAGGGTTAAACCTCCAAGAATGGCTTTGCAATTGATTGCAAAAACAGCAGTTATTAAGTCCTGAGTAATTTGCAGCTTATTTCACCCAGCTAATTAAAATGTAATCAGGATTGTCTGGCAATGTGTATTCTGTCAGCAGTTTTTCTTCCGAAGAGAAATCATGCCAAGAGACCACAAGAAAAGCCTTTCACGGGAATTGGCTCGATCTAAACAGCTTCTTTAGCCGCTGAAACTGTAAAACAAATAAATTACAGCAACTGACAATTCAATTTAAAAAAAAGAAAGAAGAAAGAAAGGAAGGAAAGAAGAAAAAGAAAAGATACTCTTTCC
>NW_006775372.1:3050257-3065903 GCF_000442215.2 Lipotes vexillifer
GGAACAGGCTGCCGGTTCGTTTTGTTTTCTGTTGTGGTTTACACAAGAGTGTGGCGTCTCCTCGGGAGAGTGACTGCGAGCGCAGGGCCGGCGGTTTGGAAACCAGGGGGCTGGGAAGGGGCCCTCTCCAGGATGTCCGCGTAATTTCAGCGCACGAGACCACACTCCCTTTTCCCTTTCCCTGAAGACCCACGAGGACAGCAGAGCGCGCCGAGTTCTCTGACACCCACCGGATGTCGCTTCTTTGAGAACACAGAGAAGCACGCACTCAGGCGCATGCAAACTTCGCCAGCTGGTTCACTCTCTGAAGATCCCAACTTTTAGTTCTCCTTGTGCCGCTCGGCGCGAGGTTTCACGAGTTCTCACGCCAGAATGAACCGATGTTCAGACTTCGGAGATTCGTCCCCAACTCCACGGTCATTACGATGGCCTCCTGTCGCAGCTTAGTCCCCAGGGCCTCTGGGAAGGCCCATGTAACCCGCCCGAGTGGAAGAGACGCCCAGTTTATTTCTCAAGGGCAGAGGACTCGGCTTAGAACCCCACCCAGGAGCCCCGGTCTCCTTCTGGCCTCCGCAGTTTTCCCTGCGGCGAGAAGCCGGGACTCTGAAGCAGGTGAGCAACTAAGGATAGAGACGAAAAGGCGAGGGCGAGAACCAGGGCAGACGAGAGGAATTCGGTTATCTGCGTGAATGGTTTCAGGGTGCGCGCACTCGGGTCAGCTGGGGAAGGCAGCTGTGGGACGCGCCTCGGTCGGGGCCGGGAGCGGTTCCCGTGCGCCCACGCTCAGCCAGTGTCCCTGAGCAAGTCCCGCGGGGTCCTCCCCTCTGTGGCGCCCTCCCTCCCCACCCCCCCCGCCCCAGGATCCCGGCCATCCACAGCACCAAGCGTGCCGTTCTCTGAACCTTCTACACACTCAACACCCACACTCCCACAAGCTCTCCTACCCTCAAGCCGACAGAACCTACGAGGGCTGGGGGAGATACTGGCCCCCGGGAGCCCGCTCAGAGCATCCAAACACGGCGCCTCCAAGTCCCGTATCCCCTGCATCCCTTCCCTTACTCTCCACGCCCTTCGTTGGCGAGACCTGGAAGCTCTGGGGCTCCGAACTGGGGCGCGCACAGCTACCATCACCACCGCCTCCCCGGGCCCCAACACAAACGCGCTGGAACGCACGACTTGGCCCAAGTGCCCCGCCCGGGGCTCGAAGGGTGGGCCGCGAGCTCTCGGCCCGCCGAGGGCGAAAGCAAAGCTCGAAAGAGACAAAAGTGTCCTCCCGCGGGCACCTGCGGGGCCGGGGCTCGTCGCGCGGGTCCCCGGGCGGAGCTGTGCGCGCCTCCCGGCCTCGCTCGCTGTGCCCGCCGCGCCCGCCGCGCCGAGGGCCCGGAGCGCCCCGGAGTTTGCGGGACTCGCCACCAGCCCGCAGTCCCGCGCGGAAGTCCCGGGCAACTATCAAACCCACACTCCCACCCTTGGAAGCCACAAAACTCCTCTCCCTTCCCAGAGAAACCGCCTTTCGTTTCCCCCTCGGAAGAAGGGAGCTAGGTAAAGATGCCGCCGGCTTCTTTTTCCTTTCGGGAGCAGGGAGGAGGCTGGAAAAGAGGGTTCGCGCGCCCAGATTGTAAGATCCACGCGGAGGGAAAGCCGGATCTGCCGGCTGAGCTGGGCGAGAAGTTTGGGCGGCGAGGCTGAGAGGCGCGCGCCCCGTGCGCACCCGCCGCGGCCCGCAGCGCCGGGGAGGACCCGGGCGGGCGGCGGTTCATACCTGGAAGTGCTGGAAGAAGGCGGAGATGCGCGTGATCTGCAGGCTGAGGCACCTGGAGGCGCAGCGGGCGCGCTGGACGCTCCCGGCCGACAGCGACTCGTCCAGCCGCCGGGCGGCCGTCGCGCCGGAGCCGGCCGCCAGGCATCCCCCGGAGGCCGCCAGCCAGAGGCAGAGGGTCAGGGGCGCCCCGGGCACCATGGCTGCGGGTCGGGGGCGCGGGCGCCGGGCGCTGGCCGAGGCTCCCAGCTCCGCGCCGGGGCCGCACTGCCGGGAACCTCGCGGCCGCCGCAACTCCGCTGGAAAGTTCAATCATTCAACTCCGGCCCCGCGCCCTCCCTGCCAAGGCCCTCCCCGCTCTGCCTCCAGGGGTGGGGTGAGGGTGACAGGCGGCCGCGCCATTGGCTGGAAGGGAAGTGAGTGACGGGGGGCGGGCGGAGGGCCGTGGGCAGGTCTGAGGGGCAGCGAGCCGGCAGCTCTAGCGCAGGGGGGATGCCGTGCCGGCCGAGCGCCGCCGTGCGCCCCTCTCCAGGTGGTCCGCCCCCACGCAGGTTCCCCCACGGTCCGCTTGCGCTCCTTCCTGCCCCACCTCCCCCACGCCATCCAGTGAACGTCAGGTGCGAGCATGCCCGGGCCTGGATGTGAGGCGCAGTCTCGGGCAGCAGGGCCTCGGCACCCACAAGGGCATGGGAACAGGCTAAGGAAGGACGGAGCGCCCCTAAGCTGTGGGCTTTCTCCCCGGTTCCTACCCCGGGCTCAGCTCCGCTCACGCTTTCGCCTATCTGAATTTCCCTTTTCCCGAGGAGTTGGAAAGAGCTAAGTGACAGGACTGTGGTGGGGGTAATAAGGCGAGACGGAGGCCAGGCAGGGACGTTTGACTGACACGTTCCTCATCCTCCCTCCCTCCCTCGTTCCTTCTTTCTCTCGTTCATTCCCTTCCTCCCTTCCTTCCTACTTCCCTCTCTTCTTCCTCCCTCCATTCAGACCTTCCTCCAGCCCTTTCCTTCCCTCCTTCCTGTTGTCCCGTGGAAACCGATCTGAGCGGGCAGCTCATAGACCCACGCCCCTAGTTGTTTTCTCAGGTGTCTGTTGTTCCATAGACAAGCACTACCCGCCCAGCCTGAGTGACTTATTCAAGACAAACCGTTCCTACACTCTAATCCTTGTCTTGGGCCCAAGTCTTTTGATTTGGCCTTTTCAGCAGCAGAATTGCTGCCCCGTCCCCTCCTGTACTCTCTTCCAATGCTCTTTCGCCACACGCGTTCTCCATCCCCAGCTAGGGCCCCCCCAGAGGAAGAGACGCAGCAGCATCTATGCTACACCACCCCTAACAAAGCTCTGTACTGCCCTGAGCTCCACTGGCAAGTGACTGTGCTCCAGCCCCCTGCGGGTAGGAGAGCCTACAGAGGCCTGGGATGTGAGGAAGGCTGTGCTCCAAACTTGGGGATATTTGTGTAACGCAGCAGAGTCCAAAAGACACGCACACTGGCACTGCCGCCTTCTCGTACAGAATTGCACTCGCACATTCCAAAACG
This sequence comes from Lipotes vexillifer, assembly GCF_000442215.2. Classification (NCBI taxonomy): domain Eukaryota; kingdom Metazoa; phylum Chordata; class Mammalia; order Artiodactyla; family Lipotidae; genus Lipotes; species Lipotes vexillifer. The sequence continues at coordinate 3,053,552 of NW_006775372.1, forward strand.
CAGTGGCTTCCCTAAATACACCACTGAGCGTAGCTGGAGCGTCTAGATGCACGCAACCCACTCAAAGATACCGCGCAAAGCTGGGGTCTTCCTCCCACAGAGCCCGTGGCTTTTTCCAACCTCCAATCCTGTCCCCCTAAAATTCTGCAGATTTTCCACTCTGAGATTTTCAGATCTTCCTGTTCAATGGTAACAACAACCATCTGCAGTTATCCTATTTTACCCATGTTTCTTTTACATCATCTTACATGTATATTTCTTGATATAGTTTACATCAGCAAGGCCCATAAAATTAATTGCTTAGCGTGTTTCCCAATGAGTTGTAAAAACCAGAGTTGTTTTGTTCAAAAGATTCTGTAGGCAGAGCTGGCCTGATGGGTGTGTGACCTTAGCAGGATCCATACCTTGTTTAATGTTCTTCTGTCACAACCCTGATGTTAATTTTCAACACCGTCCCCCGAATTTTCATTTCGCCCTAGGTCCCACGCATTACATAGCCGGCGGCATCTGTAGCTTTTAGCGTGACAATGCTACACGTGAGCCGGAAACATAAAAAATGTAGACATGGGCTCACATGAACTCATAAGTTTGTTTAAAAGATGCTCAGAACTGTGGATGGAAATCTTTTTAAAAGAATGTTAAACATACTCAGTATTGACTAAGAGCAAAGAAGCTAACCGTGGTGACCCCAAGCAGGAAGGTGCACTGAGCCTTAGGTCAGCCAACGGAGGAGAGACATCTAAATACAGGGATTGTCTTCTGAATGTTATCACTTTCATTCAGGAGTTACTAGAAACACTTCCAAAAGCTGCAGTGCATCCTTCCCACAGGGTTTGAGTTTTAAAGTTAAGCAAATACCTGGTCTTGATGAAGGTAAGGATATTATTATGCATGCCTATATTTTCTTATGGTATCTTTCATTTATAACTCTGCATGTTATATCATGATATTTATATTCTAGAAAGTGAAATCACAAGGACAAGCATGCTGAGCTTTCAAAACAGCTTCTAAATGTTCAAAGGGATCACTGTATTTTTTTAAAAAGCAACGTGTGTTCTGCTTATATGGGTTACATAACATATTCATTTCCATGAATAAATGCATTTTATGATAAACCACAAAAGAACATCTAGTGAGTTGCACAAAAAGCTTAGGATTAAACATACAGGGCTGCTTTATTATGCATATGTTAAAATAATACTTGCGGTTATATTGCTTTCTTCTTTTAGAATTATCACAGACATCTTCTGTGATTATGCTGGCTTTTTTCATGTTATTTATTTTAATTGCAGTTTAAAGTAACTTTGAAAAGGAAAGCATTTTGGTAAAGTCAGAATAACAGTCAAAATCTACTGTTTTATTCTGCTCACATATGCGCAATCTATTACACAGCTCACCCTTTGAATTGGCACAGAGACTCCCTAACTTTTGACATGACTGGGTAAGCCATACCCTACGTTCCTGAAGACCAACCACATGAGAGGGGAACCAGAAGTACGTATGGAAGGAATGACAGGTAAATGGATGGGTGGGACTCGTCCAGGTGCCTTAGTAAGAAAGTGCTTAGTATGCTTTTCCTCAAAGCCAAGTTGGACCTCACGGTCTGAATTTGGAGACGAAATGAACCTCACATTGACTTCAGTGGGACTTTAACAGACAAAACACCCATCTATTAAAGAGAGTAGAAAAGGGCCTTAATTGGCTCTTATCTCTATGTATATGAACACAGTTGGACCAGGATGTGTGGTCCATCTCAGTCAGGTTACAGAAGAAACACAAAACCAGGCCCCCATTCCCAGTCTCCAGAAAGTTAGCTATGCTCTTCCTTGCAGTTGATTTAGGTTATCAGTTTCTTCTCCTTTTTTATACGTCTTTCTTTTTTTTTTTCTTAAGCAGAGAATAAGAGGCCCCTGAGAGGTTTGTTAAAGGTACATTCCAAGACTCCACGTGCAGAGATTCTAAGTAAGCATATCTGAGGTAAGGCAGCCCTGGAATCTCAGCTTCGAAACAACACCTCCTGATCCTAGAGCAAGTGAGCCACGGACAGGTTTGAGAGAGGACTGATTTAGAAAACATGTGCCCCGTTGAAAATGGAGTGGAAGCTTTGATTTCAGTAGCATCTATGACTTCATTTTGTTTCAAGTACCTTTTTTAGGTATGTGTGTTGATACAGATTGGACATACCTATCTACTTCTTAATAATCATATTGATATATTTTTTCCAAAACGTTTAGCCAAGACACTCTTAGACTCATTTTTGGGGGCCAGCGGCTTGTCTCTTTAAAGGCTTTTCAGCTGCATTCGATAAGGATAAACTGTGAAGGAAGCAAACACAATCTTTCTCTGACATTCCCCTCTTGGAAAAGCAAATTGAGAGCTTGCTCTAAAACTGGAGGAGGCCAATACTTTAATTCGATGGCATTTATGAGTTTTAAACCTAGTGTGGTCCATGGTCATTGGTTATGGGTTATAGGGGACAGTGACGTGAGGGCAGGGAACTCACATATGGTGCCCAGTTTCCTTTTAATTGCTTTCACTGGATGATGCAATAACATGCATCTTCTCTCAGAAACTGCAGTTAACATCCAGAGAAATTAAAATTAATTTTTAAAAATTAAAAATTAACATCTTGAGAAAAATCAAGAAGTGACCCATGCTAGAGCCTTGGCCTGTACTCACCTCTACATCTGCATGCGGAGTTGTCAGAATTCGGTAGCCAGACTCTTCCAGATCTCCAACTGGGCTCTCCCCCTCCTCCAGACTTAACTCTGGTCTGCTCAGCTCTGAACTGCGTGATCCAGGGAACATAGAGAGAGCTCCTAAAAAAACGAAAAAAAAAACAAAAAAAAAAACAAAGTGAAATGGGGAGCTCGGATGCAGTTAAGAACTGCATGTCTAAATATCAGATTTGCATCCTTTGTAATATAATTTCAGGTAAGGATGGGGTGAACCTCTATGGCGCTGTACCAATCTGTTCCCTGATGGCAAATTTAATCACTTACAAATGACAATTATAGCTTTTTGCATTGGGTCATTGAATATACGCTCAGCTTTTTGGAAAAGGACACACATATCCATTTGCAATTATCTGCTTGCTTTTTTCGTCTTGCAATGTAAATATCCTATTTGGAGATAATTTTAGTTTACAAGACGTTCCTCTTCAGCAACATTATAAAAATTCAGTTGCAGTATACACAGGTCTAAAGGTATTATTTTTAATTGCCTCGATGTTTACTAAGATATTACTAAGAAGTATTAGAAATGTGTTTGGATTACTTTTGTGTGCTGAAGAATATTTTAATGAAAAATTTAAACTTTTTTCCGCAAAATATACAAAGAATTGTCAAATATCACAGTTTCAAGCTACTACTACGCTTCAAGAATTTGTCTCGGGCTTCCCTGGTGGCGCAGTGGTTGAGAGTCCGCCTGCCGATGCAGGGGACGCGGGTTCGTGCCCCGGTCCGGGAAGATCCCACATGCCGCGGAGCGGCTGGGCCCATGAGCCATGGCCGCTGGGCCTGCGCGCCCGGAGCCTGTGCTCCGCAACGGGAGAGGCCACAGCAGTGGGAGGCCCGCGTACTGCAAAAAAAAAAAAAAAAAAAAGAATTTGTTTCCTTGCCCTTTTCCCCTTCCCTCCCCCAAGATCACCATCAATCCATCCATTAGTGTTAAATTTGTTTGGTACCTGTTCTGCAGTCATGCTAAGAGCCTGCTCTAGATTAAGTCATCACTAAAGTTTTATTCTGTCCCTGCAATAGTTACTAAAATTTAAATACTTACTAAAAAAATGTATAGGAGTGTGTGCATGTTTATGTTTCAAGGATCAATTGTATGGTGGTGGTGATGTTCAACTGTAAATGCTTTTACCCTCCCAGCCCCAGGAAATTTTAACTGTAGCTTATTTGAGGGCTTTTGTTGATTTTAGTGTCTTATTGAGCATAACAGCTGCTGCCCATGCAAGGAACACTGGGTTTTTAAAACCCAGTGGTTTCAAAGAATGCTCAATGTCAGTAGAATTGAACACTCGTCCCAAAGACCGGGCAATTAACTGATTTTACACAGATTTTAATGTTAGCAACACTACAGTGAGCAACCAGAAAGAGTTAGGGTTCTCACATTTGATTTTATATATAAGCTGTAGCTACTGAAAAACACATAAATAGCCGTAAAAGAAATATTATGTAACAGCCAAATGCTGGACACTAAAATATAAAAAGTAACTTGTGTATTTCAGGTTCTTGACATGACCAAAATATTACCACTTTGCCCCCAAACATACATTTTGAGAAGCATAAGCAAGTTAAAAGAAACGCAAATTATATAATTTTATCCCAAATCTTAAATGAGAGAACTTTAACTAAAAACCTCATTTCTCACTTCTGAAGGGCCTGCTTTTCATGGGAAATGAATAATAAGTGGTGCAGTAAAATTCATATTTAAAATTTTGTAAAAATGAGACTTTTTTGGCTTTTTAAAATGAAGCTCAAATAATCATACTTTTATTCTGAGTTTCATTCCTAAACATGAAAAGAAGCCTACACAGGTGCTCCTCAGAAAACTGAAGGTCTATTCTGTTGAGAGACTGAAGTGGGTTTGTTCTCTGATGTTGTTCAGTCCATGGAAATTTCCACTGAGCCATGTAAATACCATAGATTCGGAGAACTTTCTGAAAATGAAAAAGGCAACTTTTAGCAGGAAACAGCGCCACACGCTGGCCATCTAGATAAAACATGACGGCAGTCGACAGAATCCTCTGTTTGATGACCTAATTTGAGGGCGTCAACTTTAAGGCATAAATCTGACTGGGATAATCATGCAACGTTCTCAGTTAATAGCAACTAGACTAATTCCACTGTGGACTTCAACACAGGAAAGCTTTCCTCCTTAACTACAGTCACACTGAACTAAACTAGGGAAATGAGCACAGCTGTCTTCATATGAATTTTTTTCCCGGCTTTTAAGCACTTCTCAAACTATTCGCTACAAAACTAAATGACAAAGGCAGCCTGTGCGTGAATTATATTAGAAGCAGCTCCTTTTCCAAACACCTGTGCAGCTCACGCATTGCTTGCTTGTTAAGATTTCCGAAAATATGAGACTCAGGTGAATAAAATTCAACACCAGGGGAAACTAAAGCAAATAAAGCTGACAGCCTTTATCTTCAGTGTCAGCCAACAGAAAGAAGACCCAGAAGCTGCCTTTCATCGCTCACTGGCCACTTTACACAAGATGAACCAACAGTCAAGAGATTAAGATAAACACATTGAAGAATTTGAGGGAAGCATTGTGATACCCTGGGACCAAGGGAAATAGACTGATGAATGTCACTAAGGTCGGAATTAATATTCTTCTCTTCTGAATCTGCAGGGGCTAAAAAAAAAAAAAAAAAAGTGTCCCCCTAGCACCAAAACAAAACAAAAACCAAAAACGTTTCGGTTTACTTCCAGGATTTTCTACAGTGGCTAACAGGAACCAGCTGGAGGATATTCTGCCCTTTGACTGCCTTTGGGTGCTTCCAGGAATCAGAAATCAAAGGTCGTTCCCTTCCCTCCTCTCTCCATACAGTTGCCTCTGGGCCTTCTCCTGCCCACTCCCTCTCACACAAAAGGCTGACTCTGAGTTCCAGACGAGGAATGCCAAGCCTACTTGGCTCCGTGTGCTCTGTTTTCTTAGCACTTCTCAGCTCACAAAGAATATTCAATCCGTTTCTTTTTCTTCTCCTGCAAATAATTAGCAGCTACCCTTTTGGATGATTACAGACCACAGTCATCCTGGAGAAATTTATGTTCGACATATTGATATTCATACTGTTTTTCATATGTGAGGACCGTGTTAGGAAAAGCGTTCAGTTGAGAGAAACCATAACGGCAGACGTGTACCTGGGTCACTGATACATAGTAAGAGGAGTTGAGAGGAGTCTGCGATCACTGAGATCTGGCTGACTCTGTCACATCAGCAGAATCTCACTAAGTGAATTACTGCCTCCTGGCATTACGAACAATGAAAGAAATGAAAGTGATCTAAGCCCCTTCCTGTTTTCAGAGAATCAGGTGCACATGTTCAACGTTAATCAATGTTAATTTAATACCAAAGACTTTTTACCCTAGATAGAGATTTTTCCCTCCCTGCCAAATAATTAACTGAAATTGTAACTAAAAATTATAAAGTTATGACTTTGTACTTGCCTCTTCAGATGCTAAGGGATTGTGAGATATGATGTAGTCTGAAGACTAGAAGGGGTGAAAAATACCAGTTCGGAATCAACCTGGTGTTAAAATCTCAACAGGAGCAACGAGGGATGTGCCACCTATAGGCAAATTCCTTCCCTTCCCTGCGTCCCCGTATCTTCTCATTGCAAAACAGGTGTCGTAACAGAAACCACCTCCCAGGATTATTCTGAAGTAATACTTGGAAAAGATTAGGTACAGACCTTCAGTTAATAATAAGTGCCCAAACTAGGCAAGGTACATATAGCATTCACAGTATTAACCAATGGATTTATAACGTACGTTTTGTTTTTGTTTTTAACTACTCCTTTAGTATAAATTTTATACCAGGGTTTCCAACCTCAGCGCTATTGACATCTGGGGATAATTTGCCGTGGGGAATTTCCTCTGCCATGGGAAGCTGATCTGGCTTCCACCCACTAGATGTCAGTAGCATCCACACCCCATCCCCACACAATCGTATCTAACAAAATTGTCTCCAGATAGCACCGTGTGTCCCCTCAATGACTCCCAGCTGAGAACCACTGTGTTAGAGCAATATATCTTTAGTTTGGAGGAGTCAGTTCCCACTAATGGAAAGGTAAAGAGGATTTTCAAATGACTTCTGAAATGAACATTAGCTTCTGAACATGAAAACGAAGTCCACTTTCTAAAAGGATTTCTCAAAACAGCTTATTTGACAATATATAAATGATGACAGACTAAAGAGAAAAGCAAATAGCCAGGTACAACGACCATCTGCCTCTCCAGAGTATCCAAGACAAGCGGTCAAACCTCGGATGTTATCCAAAAAGAACTCGCACAGCAGATGTGAACACCAGAGCCGTTTTTCTACACCTGGTCAAACACTCTACCTGATCTTAAACACACCTCTTTAGGTGCCTGCTGCATAAAGTTTGATCGTTGGGGAGTTAAATTATACATTTTTTCCTCAGTTAACTCTTTACTTTTTCGTCAGCTTTATGGAGGTAAATCTACTAAAAACAGAATTAACTTACATAAAATACAATTTGTAAATTTTAAATGAGCAATTTGATTGTTAAGACGTAATTTGCCTTAACAAAGTATGCAGTTGTGACCACTAATATGACTGCGATATAGAATATTCCCAGCACCACGAATAGTTCTCTTATGCCCTGCTGTAACCATTTCCTGGCCTCGCTCCCAGTCTCTGGCAACCAGTGATCTGATTTCTGTCCTTCCATTTTTCTCTTCTCCAGAACGTCATATAAACGACAGTATGAAGCGTTGTTTCTTTTTTTCACGAAGCATGTTGTTTCTGAATTCAACATGTTTGATGCAGGAATAGTTCATTCCTGTAACTATGTGAGGTTCCGAAAGTATGAGGTGGGGATTCAGAAACCACATAAGAATTATCTGAAATTATTGAGACCTGAAACAAATGGAAATTCATCAGGCCACACCCTTCTCTCTGCTTCCCAGCATGCAATTTGGCTGATTTAATGCAGCAACCCTGGTTACAGCTGCCTGCGGGGGGCGCCAAAGGGCTGGGATGCAGCACCAACATTTGCCCCCAGAGTCAGAGGTGTGGAACGGGGGCCGGAAGCTCAGTCCCAGGTGAGAGAGCTTCCAGCTCAAAGCTTCAGCGTTACCCTCCGGCAAAACCTGAATTAGGCCCCGGGCAAGTGAGGAAGTCCTCAAACCATCATCTGACATGAGAGAACAAATCAGATGTCAGATCAAAGATAAATCCAGAACTGTAGACTAGAGAAGCATTTCTTAAATAAAACACACAATGCATTCACTTTTTAAAAAAAGATATATTCAGTTATATTAAAAATCAAGACATAGTGTTCATCGAAAACATCTTAAAGAAAGAAAAGAGACACGTTACAAAGTGGAAGAAAAATATTTTCACCACTGATGAAATATTAGAATGAAGACCAGGGAGTGAATTCCTGCAAATCAATAAAAATAGCATAAACAGACCAAAAGAAAAATAAGCAGCAGTTATGAACAAGCACAGGCAGATGAGGAAACACATATTTCTAAAAGACAGATGAAGGGATGTCTGGCATCACTGATGACCAGGAAAAAAAAATATCTAAAATAAGACCAGAGCACATGTGATTTTACACCCTTTCTCTCAGCTACAACTGAAAGTCTGTCCATGCTACCTCTCAGAGAGTAGGTGGCTCCACAGAAGCTTTTATTCATTGCTGGTGGGGCTGTAAATCGATTCAATGGCTCGGGAAAAGGGCCAGACATCACCTGTAAACAGCCAACCACTCACACGGCTGATGATCCCTCAATTACACTCCTGGGCAACCCAAGAGAAGCTATTGCATGTGTATTGCAAAAACCACAGGCAAGCAAGTTTTATAATAGCACAGCTCAAATTAGCAAGACCTTGAAACCAACAAAACGTCTGTCAGTGGAAGAGCAGATGCATACACATAATGAAGTCATACACAGCTATCAAAATAAATTAATTACTGAGATGTACATGTTAAGATTTTAAAAACTGAAAACAACTTGGCAGTGAAAAAAACTGCCAAGAGATTAGTGTGGCAGGATATCCTTTTCATAAAGTTAAAGATAAGTAGAATAAGATTAATTAGTAACATACATATGCAATAAATCTACATTAAAAAGAAAGAAAAAGGGATAGTTGACCTAGATTGCAGGGTTATGGTGAAGAAAGCAAGAGGGTTGGTTGATTGTAAGAGACCTGGCTTTTGTTGCTGGTAATGGGATATTCTCGTGTCCATTACACTCTTAACAATAACTAATTAAATAGCTAGTTGAATACATAAAAGGTGCCATATCTGGAAAATGGTGAAAATGTCTGGACCAGGAATTATAATTCATCCAACTGCATGTTCCTGAAATTTAATTTAAAAATATAATGGGGGAACTTCCCTGGTGGCGCAGTGGTTGAGAATCCGCCTGCTGATGCAGGGGACACAGGTCCGAGCTCTGGTCCGGGAAGATCCCAATGCCGCAGAGCAACTAAGCCCATGTGCCACAACTACTGAGCCTGTGCTCTAGAGCTCGCAAGCCACAACTACTGAGCCCACGTGCCACAACTACTGAAGCCTGCGTTCCTAGAACCTGTGCTCCACAGCAAGAGAAGCCACTACAGTGAGAAGCCCACGCACTGCAACGAAGAGTAGCCCCCGCTTGCACGCACAGCAATGAAAATCCAATGCAGCCATAAGTAAATAAATAAATAAATATATATATATATATATATAACGAAGTAAAATTAACAGTACCAGATACTACATGTTTATTTAAGCAGCAATTCAGGGCCCAGGTCTTCTAGAGCAATATTAAATGTATTCTTGTTGAAAGAATGAGTCAAAAAGCAATTCTTTTTTTTTTTTCTGACTACAAAGCCAGAGAAGAGTAAGTCTTAGTAGTTGAAAGTTGTTCTTGGGAAAAATAAGGAACAAAAAAGTAGCGTTCAAATGACTGAAGAATGTTGACCTTGAGAATGCAATAGCTCCAGACTTTGTAGAACTGTTTCGTGTCCCTAGGAAGACAATATGTGACTGTGAGAAAAATGAGAAGGTAAAAAGTACAAGACAGGGAACTGACTCACTGGGAGACTATGAGAACTGCAGGGTCTAAACAACCACCGCCCATGGCATGGTCTCCTGTGCAGCTCCTGCCTGCCCACTGATAGGGGACACCTTGTTTCTCACCTCTTCACTCTCCTAACAGAAAATTTTAAGGCTCATCATCATACAGATGATATTCAAAACTACAGGCTGAATGAGGTCACGTAGGGAGCAAGTATGGATATGTGTAAAAGGGAAGAGCTACAAGCATTAAAGACCATCACAAGCCAGGAAAATAGTTCCTACTGTAATAAAGCCTTCCCTAGACTCATGGATTGGTGATGTCTGGAAAACCCAGACCTGTAATCTGGGGAAGGTCTCAAGTAATGTAATATTAGGAAAAGATATGTTCCGAATTGTATCTATATCAGATATAACCTAACCTAACCTAAATCCTTCTATCAGCCATGTTACTATGATATTACTGAATTGTTTTCTCCATGTTTGTTAGACTTATCTATCTTTTTGATTACTTGAGTGAGTTTTAGGAAAGACTCTCTTCAAACATGATCTTTTTCATGTTAGTGGGAAAGCATTTATTAATATGATAAAGGAACTGTGATGGTTAATTTCACGTGTCGATTTGACTAGGCTAAGCGGTGCCCAGATGGCTGGCAAAATGTTATTTCTGGGTGTGTCTGCGAGGGTGTCTTTGGAAGATATTAGCGTATGAATCAGTAGACTGTATAAGGGTGGCTCTCACCAATGCAGGTGGCCACCATCCAATCCACTGAGGGCCTGATCAGAACAAAAGGGCAGGGGAAGGGCATTTTCTCTCTCTCTGCTGCTGCTTCTGCTTCTGCTCACACACAGTCACGTTCCTGGTTCTTGGGCTTCCAGATTCAAACCAGGACCTACGCCATCTGCCCCAGAATTCTCAGGTCTTGGTACTAAGACCTAATTGCACCACTGACCTTCCTGGTTTTCCAGATAGCAGATGACAGATGGTGGGACTTCTTGGACTCCATAACCACATGAGCCAATTCCTATAATAAATCTCTATCTCTTCTCTCTATCTATCTATCTACCTATCTATCTATCTGCCTAGCTAGCTATCTCTATCTATCTAGCATATTTGTCTATCTATCTATCTACAGTATCATCTAGTTATCTGTTATCCATGTGTCTAATCTATTTATCTATCATCTGTTTGTCCATCTATTTATCTACCTACCTACCTATCTTCTATCGGTTCTGTTTCTCTGGAGAATCCTAATACATGAAAGTCTGCTTCTATTTCTAACCTCGTAAGTAACTCTGGAAAAGTCTTGGGCATTGGAGAGAAAGAGAAACAAAAACACAACACTTGCACACTAGCATAAACTTAGTTAAAAGGAAAGTAAATAAACTAATAATCCAACCCAAAACGAAAATGTTTAAATCCAAACCACAATTATTCTAAAAGTTATTTTAAAGTTATCAATCCATAGGTATTTTATGTTCCAGTTTTTATTTATAGAGAAATTATAATGGTCTTATATTTGGACTTGCAGCCTAGCACACTAATAGCATAAAATAATTTATAACTTTTATTATTATTACCATTATTTTGCATCTCCAATAAGTCACTGAAATGTTCACTAAAAAAAAAAAAAGGGACTTAGAAGTTAAGCACTGCTACCAACATGTCAAGACAAAGAAGTAAATATTTTTATCCTATTCCAGATCTATCTTTACAAGACAGGAAACATTTTTAATGCACATTCTTCCATGTCTAAGTGAAAGAAAATCCTTTTACAAAATATAAGCAAGCACATAGGAAGCCATGGAGTAATGGTAGCTATTCTCATTTAAGCTGGAGAGTTGTATCATTTTATTTATAGATATTTTAAACACAGATAAGGTAAATCAACCCTGGTGGTTTTAATTTCCTGTGTTGCATCATTTAAATCAGTGTTGCTCAATGCTTGTGACCACGAGTGATTTAAAAATGCAGATGCCCAACTCAAGGGCCCAACTCAAGACAGCTTCATTTAATGGTCTGGGGTGGCTTAGGTATCAGTAATTTTTAAAGCATTTAGGTGATTTTGACGCCACCAGAGTTGAGAATCAACAAGAATTTCTGTCCCTGAATTCAAATGATAGATTTGAGAAAAATTATGAAAATTTGATGAAAATGGTAGGAAACTCATGATTTCTCAACGTCAGCACCATTAACATTCTGAACAGGATCCTTCTTTGTTGCGAGGTCTGTCCTGTGCACTGTAGGACGGTGAGTGGCGTCTCTGGCCTCCACCCACTGGATGCGGGCAGCACCCTCTCCCCAGTGTGACAACCGAAGGTGTCTCCAGACACTGCCACGTGCCTCTGGGGGACAATCTTGCTCCCTTTCCTAGGTTGAGAACCACCAATGTGACTAACTCCTACATCGAGGGGATCCCTCAGTGGGACTGCTTGTGAAGATAAAACCTCTCCCTCTCTCTCTCTCTCTCTCTCTCTCCCCCCGTAACTACTGGAAGGTTGTAACTAGCTCCCCCTCCCACAGCCTCGCTTCCAGCTAAGGGCTCCACAGCTCCATCTGCACAGGCTGCACCTGAC